>NC_079505.1:19037258-19132642 GCF_030052815.1 Hevea brasiliensis
AAAAAATGAAAATTATATAAAATAACTTCTTAAGGGATTTAGAAAATTAAGAGATATTTTTATTTAATTATACTTTTTATTAGATTGTATTTATTCTAAACTTTAATTTTCATTTAATAGTTATTACCATTTTATAATTATTTATTTAATGACCAAAAAATGTTTTTATAACTTCTTAAAAAATTATTTTTTAATAAATATTTGATATTTTAAATTTCTATTTAGTTTTCATTTTTTTTTTTGAGATTTCATAACAAAATTCATTATTTTTAATTATTTTAAATTTAATTGAAGTATTTAAAGTCTGATCAACATCCTAAATTTTTATTTTTAAGGTTTAATATTTATTTTATTACATAAAAATTATTTTTATGAGTTTTAAGTCCTTGCCAATTGAGGGAAAAGAGAGGAAAAAAACATTAAAAGAAAATTAGAAGAAAAAAAAAATTACTTGTTTGTAAAAATTTTTGGATCTCCCAGCTAGAAAATTTTCTCAATAATAGCTCAAACAATAATACTTAACAAACATTAACATGATTTTTGGTTCAACTCATCGCAACTTTTAGAATTCATTTAAAATGAATTTTATTGTTTGGTATAACACAACATAAAATACAAAATTCAATTGAATTCTATATAATTCGTATTTGATATAATTTCATAATTGAAATTTATGTGTACTCATTTCTTCAACTACTTTCAAGAGTAAAATTAAAAAATTATAAATTTCTACAAAATTTTAAAAAAAATTTATACCTAATAAATTAATAACAATTAACAAACATATAAATCAACTAATAATATTATAATAAATATAAATTAAATTCATGTATTATAATATAAGAGATTTCTATAACAACATAAATAATGTAATGTCATTACTTAGTGCATAATAAATTTAAATATTAAAAAGTTCAGAAAAACATAAAATATCTTATATAGATGTCTGCGCAAATTAATAGTAAATAGATAAAAAACTAATTTATGATTTTCATTTTCTTTTAAAATTTTTTCCTGAATCCAATACAAATTTATCCTATATTAATTATAATGAGCTATCTACGATAACATGACATTCATATCTTGGTGTGACCTTAATTAATTTTAAGTAGAATTGATATATGGTTAAACAAAAGATGGAGTGGGAAAATTTTTTTTGAAAAGGGTATTTTAATTCGTAAAATGTTATATAAATTTTGTGAAATCCATTTTAACTATTCATTTTACCCACGCTTTGCACAAAATATTTATTAGTTTACTTTAATAATATAATTTAATATATATTTCTTTTTATTTTATATTTTCATAATCATATTTTAAAATTTTATGAATAATAAAAGTTTTAGTTAATTGTAATTTTATTTCAAGTGCTAATATATAAATTTTTTTAATAATAATTTATATAATTTTGTATTTGATAATGTATCATTTAATTTTAAATTTTGAAATAAGTTCATTGATAGATTATTTTATGTTTTCTTTAAATTAGTTATCATATACTAGTAATAGGATAAATAAAATAAAAAAAAAACATATAATTATTATTATTAAAATTCTTAAATTTTAAATATAAAAAATGTTTTTAAAAAACAAATGTTTAAATTTCATAAATAATTTTCCACTAAATAATTATTTAAATATGTATTTTAACATACTTTTTTTTTAAATAATTAACTCTTTCTAATCTAATTAAAATTTGAGTTAAATATTTACATGATTATTTTTTTAATAAGGTAAGATTTTAGCAATTCAAATTCAAAAATATTTAAATACAAAATTGATTTATTTCAAGTGTTAATATATATTTTTTTAATATTAATTAATAATTTTATATTTAATAACATATCATTTAATTTTAAATTTTGAAATAAGTTAATTTTGTTATATTATTTTTTTTATTTTTAAATTAATAAATTTTGTTTCATATATCAACAAAATGACAAATAAAATTAAAAAAATATGGCGATTTTAAATTTATTATTATTAAAATTCTTAAATTTTAAATATAAGAAATATATACAAGATGCTGAAGTGAAGGGGACAAGTGTCTAAAGTGGAAATCATAAGTAGGGTGAAGTGAAGGGGACAAGTGTCTAAAGTGGAAATCATAAGTAGGGTCCACTTGGCCTTTCTAAAGTGGAAATCATAAGGAGGATCCCTCTGTCGTTTAGGATCCCTCTAATTTCTTAACGACAGAGGGAGGATCCCTAAATGACAAATTTCAACAGGGATCCTCCCTGACAAATTAGAGGGATCCCTAAACGACAAATTTCAACAGGGATCCCTGATTTTATGGCTTTGACAAAATTTAATAATAATTAATATTAATTAGTATAGTATACATTACTGTTTAAAATTTTTCATATCAATTATTTTATTATTCTTATTTTTTTTTTTACATTTTTAACTTTTATCTTATTATAGGATAAAATTTCTTAATATATGATAATTCTACCTTTGCAACCGTTATAGTAAAAGTTATTAACTTGAGTATAGCCTAAATTAATTTAACAATTGAAAATATATCACTTATCTAACAGAATTAAATTTAAGACTCTTATTCTCTCAATCCCCCATATAAAAAATAATATTATAATTGACTTATTTTTTAAAATTGATTATTCTTATTTACAATTCTTTCAAATTTTAATTATTAGTATATATATATATATATATATATATATATATATATATATATATATTGGTTTATATAATTATATACATATACTTAAAATTAACTAACTATATAAATGACTCTAGTAAATAAAATTTTTAGCTCAACCATTGGTTAGGTCCAATACAATATTAATTTAGGAAAAAAAAATAATTACACTCATTATTTAGATATTTTAAATGAATCAATGCTAAAAAGTATAATCATAGAGTATAGTTAAACTAAAACAAAAATTAAGGGTGTCAGTATTATAAAAATTTATTGAATGCATAATAAGATAAAAAAAAAATTAAATATTTCACATTATTTACATCATAATAAAGTGATAAAATTATTTGAGCCAATAATTAAAATAATTAAAAAAAAACTCAATTATGAGTTCCTATTTCAACAATAATATTGTAGAAATTTTATTAGTTATTTTTTTTCCTCTTTTCTTTTCCTTTTTATTTTAATTGGTTGAGTCTAGGGGAGAGCAGTTTTCGGTTTAAACCGAAAAACTGAACCGAACCGATTAATTCGGTTCAATCGGTTCGGTTTTAAAATTTAATCGGTTCGGTTCGATTTATAATTTTGATAATTTCGGTTAATCGGTTCGGTTCGGTTATTTTCATAAAAAAATCAAAAAAACCGAACCGAACCGAAATTATTAATATATATAGGAAATCAAAAAAAAATCGAATCAAATTGAATCGAACCGAATCGAACCGAACCAAAATCAAAGAAAACCGAACCGAACCTTAAGATTTTTGAGTTTTGATTTCTAATTTTTTTTGTTTTTATGTTTTTATTATTTAGATTTAATGTTAAAAATATGAAATTTTATAAATTTCGGTTTGATCGGTTTAAAACCGAACCGAACTGAACCGATATTTATTGTTCGGTTTTCTCTTATCAATCGGTTCGGTTCGGTTTTTAAAAATTTTGATTTTCGATTTTCAGTTTTGTCGGTTCGGTTCGGAACCGAACCGACCGTTTGCACACCCCTAGTTGAGTCCACTCAATTTCTATCTTCAATTTTTTTATTATAATATTTAATTTTAAAATTTTTTTCTCAATTTTTATATAAAAGATCGGGTGTTCGATTCTTATAAATAAAGAAAATTTTTACTGAAAGCGCTTTATCTTTATGATAAGTCTCTTTGACACAAATAAAATTAAGCCTAACTCATTGGGCTAAAAAAAACCTGTGATTTACTTAAAGAAGAAAAAAATCTTTTGTAATTTATGACTAATTACTTGAAAAAGAAAAAAAAAAAAAGGCGTGGGAGTCTTTGTCTTCAAGTTGGTTGTTTTCTCTTTCTTTCTTGAGTCATAATCGACGCTTGATCACTGATGCGCTAGAGCAGCTCCTTCCTAGAAATCTCTTCATGGAATTTAAGTTTTATTTTTTTTTTTGCCTTTGTTGTAATTAAATAATAGTAGCAATAATTTATTTATTTTTACAATATTTTATTTATATTTTTAATTTTTTTTCTAGATGAAGTGTTGTCTATAACTGAAAAAATGAAAATTATATAAAATAACTTCTTAAGGGATTTAGAAAATTAAGAGATATTTTTATTTAATTATACTTTTTATTAGATTGTATTTATTCTAAACTTTAATTTTCATTTAATAGTTATTACTATTTTATAATTATTTATTTAATGACCAAAAAATGTTTTTATAACTTCTTAAAAAATTATTTTTTAATAAATATTTGATATTTTAAATTTCTATTTAGTTTTCATTTATTTTTTGAAATTTCATAACAAAATTCATTATTTTTAATTATTTTAAATTTAATTGAAGTATTTAAAGTCTGATCAACATCCTAAATTTTTACTTTTAAGGTTTAATATTTATTTTAATGCATAAAAATTAGTTTTATGAGTTTTAAGTCCTTGCCAATTGAGGGAAAAGAGAGGAAAAAAACATTAAAAGAAAATTAGAAGAAAAAAAAATACTTGTTTGTAAAAATTTTTGGATCTCCCAGCTAGAAAATTTTCTCAATAATAGCTCAAACAATAATACTTAACAAACATTAATATCGTGTTTGGTTCAACTCATCGCAACTTTTAGAATTCATTTAAAATAAATTTTATTGTTTGGTATAACACAACATAAAATACAAAATTCAATTGAATTCTATATAATTCGTATTTGATATAATTTCATAATTGAAATTTATGTGTACTCATTTCTTAAACTACTTTTAAGAGTAAAATTAAAAAATTATAAATTTCTACAAAATTTTAAAAAAAATTTATACCTAATAAATTAATAACAATTAACAAACATATAAATCAACTAATAATATTATAACAAATATAAAATAAATTCATGTGTTATAATATAAGAGATATCTATAACAACATAAATAATGTAATGCCATTACTAGTACATAATAAATTTAAATATTAAAAAGTTCAGAAAAACATAAAATATCTTATATAGATGTGTGCGCAAATTAATAGTAAATAGATAGAAAACTAATTTATGATTTTCATTTTCTTTTAAATTTTTTTTCCTTAATCCAACACAAATTTATCCAATATTAATTATAATGCGCTATCTATGATAACATGACATGCATATCTTGGTGTGACATAAATGGACACCTTAATTAATTTTAGATAGAATTGATATATGGTTAAACAAAAGATGGAGTGGGAAAAAATTTTTTGAAAAGGGCATTTTAATTCATAAAATGTTATATAAATTTTGTAGAATCCATTTTAAACTATTCATTTTACCCACGCTTTGCACAAAATATTTATTATTTTACTTTAACAATATAATTTAATATATATTTCTCTTTATTTTATATTTTCATAATCATATTTTAAAATTTTATGAATAATAAAGATTTTAGTTAATTGTAATTTTATTTCAAGTGCTAATATATAAATTTTTTTAATAATAATTTATGTAATTTTGTATTTGATAATGTATCATTTAATTTTAAATTTTGAAATAAGTTCATTGATAGATTATTTTATGTTTTCTTTAAATTAGTTATCATATACTAGTAATAGGATAAATAAAACAAAAAAATATAATTGTTATTATTAAAATTCTTAAATTTTAAATATAAGAAATGTTTTTAAAAGACAAATGTTTAAATTTCATAAATAATTTTCCACTAAATAATTATTTAAATATGTATTTTAACATACTTTTTATTAAAATAATTAACTCTTTCTAATCTAATTAAAATTTGAGTTAAATATTTACTTGATTATTAGGTAAGATTTTAGCAATCCAAATTCAAAAATATTTAAATACAAAATTGATTTTATTTCAAGTGTTAATATATAATTTTTTAATAGTAATTAATAATTTTATATTTAATAACATATCATTTAATTTTAAAGTTTGAAATAAGTTAATTAATATATTATTTTTTTATTTTTTTAAATTAATTAATTTTGTTTCATATATCAACAAAATGATAAATAAAATTAAAAAAATATGGTGATTTTAAAATTATTATTATTAAAATTCTTAAATTTTAAATATAAGAAATATTTTTAAGAATGAATGTTTAGATTTTCTAAATAATTTTCTAGTGAATAATTATTTATATATAGTAATATAATTTTTTTAAAAATAACTCACCCTTTTTCTAATCTAACCAATACTTAAATTAAAAAAAATATATTATTTTTTTAATCAAATAAAATTTTAGTAATTGAAATTTAAAAATATTTAAGTAAAAAAATTGATTTTATTTCAAGTATTAATATATAAATTTTCCAATAGTGGTGAATATAATTTTGTATTTGATAATATATTATTTAATTTTAAATTTTGAAATAAATAATTAATAGTTATCATATATTAGTAAAAGTACAAATAAAATAGAAGCAAAAACACATATATCATATTGAAAATTTTTATATTTAAATTGTTAATATTAAATTTTAAATATAACAATTTTTTTAAAGTAAATTTTTAAATTTCATAAATATTTCCCTAGTGAATAATTATTTAAATATATATTAATATAAGTTTTAAAAATACATTCTCAAATTTCATAAATAATTTTTAATGAATATATATATATCACACAACTAATAATTAAAATAAAATATTTTTAAATAATTAAATAAGCAAACCACCTAATATTTTTTGTGTAATAAATATTTTTATATTTTAAATTTTAAATATTTTTTATAACTAATAATTAAAAGATAATAAAAAATTAATTAAAAATGAAAATTTAAATATTCTATACTATTTAAATTCTAAATATTTTATATTTTTAAATAAAATCGGCTTAAACAAGTGATATAATTTGTTAACTTATTTGTATGCTATAACTTTATATATATATATATATATATATATATATATATATATATATATATATATATATGTTTTATCGTCTAAATTTTAATTCCCTCAAACTGATTAGAATTTTTATCTAATATTTTAAATTTAGATATTTTATACAACTAATAATTAAGAAGAAATATTTTTAAATGATTAAATAAACAAATCATAACATATTTTTTTTCAATAAATATTTTTTATTTTTTAAATTTTAAATATTTTTATAAGTAATAATTAAAAGAAAATAAGAAGTTAGTTAAAATAAAAATTTAAATATTTTATACTTTTAAATTCTAAATATTTATATTTTTAAATAAAATCAGTTTAAATAGATGACTTTTTTTGCCAAGTGTTATATATGTCAGTAAATACTAATGACAACCGTATTAAAAGAAAAAGATAAATAACAAAATTTTAAATTACTTTCTTAAATAAGTGATATGATTTTATAAGTTTATTTTTATGCTTTAAATTTAATATATATATATATATATATATATATATATATATATATATATAATTCCCAAAATTAATTTTTTAAATTAAATATAAAAAATAAGTAATTCAAGATATTTCGAAGTTTAAGTTTTCATCGTTAAAGAATTCTAAGAAAAATGGGACTGAAAGTTTTACCTCCTCCATTGACACGAGCACAATATATATGTAACGCCCTTACTTTAGGTAGTCCGTACATTTTATTGTTTCAATAACTAATGTCTGTTCGGACAGTTAGGATATCTGGAACTATACTCAAACTAGAGTGAGGAGGCATAAATTCACTGAATAAAGACCAAGAAAATTAAGGAAAAATAAAAGAAATGAATTGCAAATGAGTTAAATGAGCCGAAGTCATAGCGATTGGTGACCTTACTGGGAATCGACTGTGAAGATAGTTGCTGACCCCATACCAGCGAGAAACCCTAAGAAATAATTTTTAGGACTTAATTAAAGGTTTACTGAGGTATAAATGATATTAAAAATATCAAAGAAAATTCAAAAAAATTTATTAATCGGTACAAACCAAAAATAACCCGATAAGCTTAATGAATGGCATTTTAGTCATTTTAACCCCAGAGTTGAATTTTGACCTAAATGTCAATTAAAATGAGAGAGATTAAAACACATAAAATAAATTAAAATTATGAATTATGGTAGGAAAATGAGAAAAGAAGGAAAAGAAAAAGAAATAGAAATTATTGCATAAGCATGATGTATAATGATATCATTTAAAATATTTGACCAATGGGAAATTAACAAACAGTTATTAAGGGATAAGGAAGAGTTAAAAAGGAGATAAAACAAAATTTAAACGATCATCTTCTTCATTTTCTTCACCATGGCCGAACCATCACTCTTCCATGCTCCCACCATTTTCACTTTCTCCTAGCTTGATTTCTCCCTACATCTCACCCCAAAACTCTAAACTCCCTTCAATAAAATTTATCCCCACACCATAAGGAGGAGTTTGGCTACCAAGAAATGAAAGAATTTCAAAGTTTATACAAGTTAAGAAGTGATCAACAAGAGGTTAGTGCTCTAAAACCTCTCTTTCAAGATTCTGAGGTAGTCTTCAGAGAGCCCTAGGAACTAGATTGAACTTCAATACGGCATTCCACCCACAGATGGATGGCTAGTCTGAGAGGGTAATTCAGATCTTGGAGGACATGCTACAGGCTTGTGTAATTGAGTTTGAGGGCAATTGGGACACACACTTGCCTTTGATTGAGTTTGCTTACAACAACAGATACCAATCAAGCATTGGAATGCCTCCATACCAATCAAGCATTGGAATGCCTCCATATGAAGCTTTATATGGCAAAAAATGTAGAACCTCGTTGTGTTGGGATGAAGTGGGTGAAAGAAAGATGATTGCGCCCGAAATTATTTAGCAGACTGAGGAGAAAATCAGATTAATCAGAGATCGACTCAAAGCTGCATCAGACCGTCAAAAGTCTTATATTGATTTGAAGAGAAGGGATATTGAGTATACAGTGGGTGAGAAAGTATTCCTCAAGGTTTCCCCTTGGAAGAAAATTATGAGATTTGGCAGAAAGGGGAAACTGAGTCCTCGTTTCATTGGGCCATATGAGGTTCTGGAGAGAGTGAGTCCTTTGGCATAACGTTTGGCACTACCTCCAGAGTTGGAGAAGATACATAACGTCTTCCATGTATCGATGTTGAGGAGGTATAGATCTGACCCATCTCATGTACTACCAGTGAAAAAAATTAAAGTGAATCCAGACCTCACATATGAGGAAGAACCCATAGAGATTTTGGCTTATGAGGTAAAGCAGCTACGGAACAAGCAGATACCATTAGTGAAGGTGCTGTGGAACCATCATTCAGGCCAGGAGGCTACTTGGAAACGAGAGGAGGACATGAGGAGACAGCACCCACAGCTGTTCAGAGACTGATACCAGATAAAATTTCGAGATGAAATTTATTTTAAAGGGGGGGAGGAGAATTGTAACACCCCTATTTGCGTAGCCTGGTATATTTTTACTGTTTTGGTGACCGGTGTCGGTCCGGACAATTAAGGAGATTAGAATCACATCTAAGACACCTAGATAAGCCCTGAATATAAATAATTAGTAATTGCTAGATAGTTAAGTATAAATAAGAAAAATAGAATACAAGAGGTTAAATGAGCTGGGAGTCACAGCGATGGATGACCTTTCGGGGAAGTGACTGCGATGTCAGTCTTAACCCGAATTCTGAATCAAAAAATGTGACGCCGCGGTCCTGAGAACTATTGCGAACACAGTAGAAAAGAGAAAATCACAGAAAAGAATTGTTAAGCAGGTCAAATAATTAGGTCAGGGATCTGGAAGAAATATAGAATAACTTGTAAACCGGATTGAACTAGCGAAGGGCAATTTGGTCAATTCACCCCTAGAGCTGACTCTTGACCTAACTGTTCAATAAAATCGGAGAAATAAAAATTTTGGGATTGAAAATTAAATTAAAGAACTAATTAAAAAAAATTAAATGAAAATAGAAAAAGAGAAAAGAAAAGTTATTACATCACTATGATGAGCTCATATGTGACATCATAAATAATTTTAATTTTTCTACATAAATTGACCAAGTCAAAAGCATATGAAAGACATAAAATACATTAAAATTAAAATAGAAAAATCACTCCTTCTTCTCCAAATTTTCGGCAGCCACCACTCCCATAACCCACCATTTGCTCAACCTCCATTAACAAGCTTTTAAAGCTTGAATCACTTGATTTTATCCCATAAATTCCAACCCTAAATCCTAAAAAGCTTCCAATCTACACTAGACAAGGTGATTAAGCAAGAAAGAAAGAAGAAAAGAGGGGAAGAAATGAAGAATTAGAATTCAAGTGGAGGTATATAATTTAACTTGAAAATTTTAGCTTATTTGTTGTGTTTATGGCTTAATTAACCAAGAAAGTTACTTAAAATGAAAAGAAAACAATTGTTGGGGGAGGAATTGGGATTTCGGCCAGCCTAAGTGAGGTTAGGAATTGAGTGATTTTGATGAAATTAAATGGCTAATTGAGGTAAATTAGTTGTATGGACAATATATGTACACTTTAATTTCATTGAATTACATAAATGAGTAATTAGGGTTCTTGGCATCTTGGAAAATTGGGAAAAATTTGTGGAATTGGTCAATTGATGCCATTGACCTTACTTGAGTTGAGAAATGGTCAATTGTGACCATTTGTGGTGTGTGTGAATTATTAGAACTAAGTTACAATTTGGATTGGTTAGTGATCAGATTCTGGCAGCTTGACCTAGGTCCCTTTCAGGGACCAAAACTGGAAATTTACCAACCCAATTAGTGTGAGGCCAATTGGGAATGAAACTAAACACATAATGAACCATTTTTTATTCAGGAAACATGCCCAGAAAATAACCATAGCCTAGTGAACAATTAGGTCAAACTCGGGTGTAGTGCACTGCCACTGTACTAAAATGACCAAATAAATAGTGTTTGTTCATTTGGTTATAAATGGAGCTATATAGGTCCAAATGGCCTGATTTTTGTGGCATTAGAAAGGTATGACATAGCACTACAACTTTCATGAAGAACACCAACCCAAATTCTGCCCATAACCCAGTCATTTTGCCACCCAAAATTAGTGATTCAAAACTGCCAGAACCAAATTAGGTGCCCAGAAATTCTGGGTTAGACCAATCCGGCCAGCCATGTTCAAATAGCCATAACTTGGGCTAAAAAACTCCAAATGGAGTGATTCAAAAAGAAAATTAAAGTTAAGATAATAAGGAACAGGTTTTATGAAGACCACTTTGCCAAATTCCAAGAGCAACATGACCAATGGAACATTGCAAAACAGGACACTAAATCTGAAAATTTGAAATTTCACCTAAGAGACTTAAAATTTGAGGAAACAACTAAAACCAACAAATTAGGTAACCAAAATGTGCTATGTGGGTGAAATTGAGATTTTCATACCTATTAAGCATGAGAAAGTCAATAATTTGACTTGAATAGTATCGTGAATAGTAACCCCAAAAGGCAAAATTTTAAGAACGTTAATTTAAGCATATTAGGGCTCAAAATAAGTAATTGTGAAATTCTTTCGTAGATTTATTATAAATTGTGATACTGAAACACTGTAAAATTGTGTATTCTAGTTGAAAAAAATACCGAAAAAGAACTCGAGACATCGAGTCAAGGCTTAGAGGCGACTCGCACAAGGTTTGTGCACAACATAAAATTTGTCTTTAAATTTCTTTTGCAATAGTATAAAATGAATTGTGATTATTTTTATTGCAACTTTGTGATTGAAATGAACAAATTGTGTTGACCTAAATTGTTGTAAAGTTTAATTGTATGTGTTTGATTTGGCAATAAATGTTTAGTAAATTGCTAAGATAGTTTTGAAACCACAGTGTCATGACCATATATTTGAATGCCTCACTAGCATGACTAGTGGGAGGAATTAGTTTTGAATTTTGATTCCCTCTCTGGCTGAAGTGTTAAGGTGTGTGCCAGTAGAGGAAGAAATTGAATGGATACCCATAGATTGAGCTAGCTAGCCTTGAGATTCCTCATAAGCCTCTGGCTATTGAGATGAACATTGTACTGATGGCATGATATAACTGTGTGTTTTTATGAAATTGTTTTGAGACTTCTGAAATGATACTGTTTTGACTAAAATTATAAATTGTCTTTTGTATCTACTTTTCATTTTCAGCACCATATTTGAATAAATGTGATTTGAATTATGCATAAAATATTATTTTAGTATGTTGTGTACCACTGAGTCATAGTACTCAGCGATGACTGTTTATTGCTGTCGCAGATAAAGAGACTAGTAGAGTAGCAGAGTGAGCTGCTAAGGATCTCGGAACTACATCCTTGAGATTTTGTCGGGTATAATTTTATACCCTGATTGTAATGTTTATTTTGGTGTATGTAACTGTATGTACATGTATAAACTGGTCTTGAGCAGTTGTATAGTTTTTGTAATAATATTATTTTGGATTTTCTGATGTAATTTTTGGGTTGATGAATGTAAATGAATTTTTCTTTAATGTAATGTGTATGAATTTAATTATTACTAATTTTGAAAATAATTGAATTGACATTTTGAGTTGTGAAATATTGATTTGAATTATGGAGTTGGGAGAAATTGTGTTGAGTTGAATTTGGTGGTTGATTTTGGTTGAAGTGATATATTTGGAAGTGTTTTCTACAGGTAAAATTTTTTATTTTTCTCAAATACAGCCCGCACTCTACCGAAATTTTTTCAAAATTTGCGAAAAAATAAAAATGGATAAAAATTTTAACTAGTCTTAAAACTTCAAGTAAATGTTTTTAATACCTGCTATAAAAGCTCACTACTTTCAAAAAGTAAGAAAATTGTTTTAAAATCTCTTGTAGTGTATTTAATGGGTTATCGGTAGATGGAGTCAGTAATTTATTAGGTATACTACGGGATCATATTATGCCTTACAGAGAGTAGACGGAGTAGGTAATTCATTGGTTTTATAATAATTGGAGTTGTGAAATTCAAGTTATGAGTATTTGAACTTACTGGATTCAAACTGTCCAAAACCAGTTCCAAGGCATAACACTACATTCACTCAATTGGTTTGCCATATCATCAACATTTCACAACAATTACATACCAAATAGTCTTAATTTAGGCATAAACACATCAAATAGGTCACAAGAATGGAAAATCCTAATTTCATGAAACCGTAATTCAATTTGCCAAAACTTCAAAATTTAAAGAGTTTCATAGCACTAACCTTCTACACAAGCTTCAATCAACTTCAATTAGCTTCCAATCCAACCAACTTTTGACCTTCCTTCTTGTTTCCCCTTTTGACCGAATTCCCCTTCTTCAAAACACCCAAAATTCCAATCAATTTTTAAAGAAAATCCCACAATCGATCTTAAATTTCATGAATTCACTATAATCAAAGCTTAGAACATAGCTTACCTTGATTTGGTCAACACCTCCTCTTCACCAATCTTCTAAAATCCTTGAAATTCTTGTATGCTTTCTTCAATTTAGGGCTTAATTTAGGGTTTACTCTTGATTTCCTATGGAAAGTATGAAAAATAATTAGGGTTTTGAAGCTTGGAGATCGTGTAACAATGGTAGAAATTGAGAGAGAGAGAGAGAGAGAGAGAGAGAGTGTGTGTGTGTGTGTGTGTGTGTGTGTTTGGCCGACAATGTTAAGGAAGAAGGAAGAAGATAATTTCTTTTTTTTTTTTATAGATATTTATATTATTTTAAGACATAATGGTACTTTTGTAAATAAGAGGAATGACAAAGTTGTAAATAAGTTAAAATCTTTAATCATTGAATTTTTACTTTTTGTTAATTATACTTACTTTTACTAATCTTGATTAATTTAGCTAATCCATCTTTATTAACTTATTTTATCTCACTTTTGGTCAATTTTGATCTCTCAAATTTGATTGACCAAATTTTTCTCTTACCGGGTTTCTGTTCATTTTTTTCCATAATACTCGATAAGTCTTTAATTTCATTTTTCACGTTAGCTTTTAATTTGCTTATTTATGCTTGTTTCTTTTCATTTTCTTGACTTATTAATTCATAATAATATCTCATTTAAATCTTAATTGAGAGTCTTACAATGTTCTACATGAGTTTAGAGTAGCAACTGAATCCACAGTCGCTTCTCAGTAGGGTTACTCATCGCATGTATCTTGTGCTCATTTAACCAATTTGTACTCCACTTCTTTTATTTTTCTTCAACTTTAATTGATCTTTATTTAATTTAATTATGATTCTTCTCTCTAATTTAAGTGTGGTTCCAGACATTCTAACTGTCCGAACAAACTTTAGTCGTCGAAATAGTGGAATGTACGGAACTACCTATTATGAGGATGTAACATTATAAAGGACCAAAGACTCTGTTAAAATTGTCATGGTTTTAACAGCGATCCAGTCTTGTCATTAATCCAAGTGCGTGTGTTCTTATCTTTCGAACAAAAAAAAAAATTGACTCCACTTAATTTTTTTAAAAGAAAATTATATATATATATATGTGTGTGTGTGTATTAAATTACTTATATAATAATTAAAATAATTTTATTCCATTAAAATATTTAAAATATTATTATATTTATTAAATTTAGACTTATTATTTTGATAATTATTATGCTTATTATATAATAATTAGTATTTAAATTAATTTAAATTGATAATAATTATACTTATTGTTTTAATAGTTGACATATAATATATAAAAAATTTAGTGTATCCATTAGTTTGTTGGCTTGTGAAATTAGCATCAATATTATCTATTCAACTACAAGTGTTAAAGAGTACATTTTGCAATGAGAATTATAAAGACTCAATTTTGAACTCAAGCGAAAGATTAATTATTAAATAATTATTTGATTACATATATTGAAAAATGTTAAAAAAAAAAAACTTGTTAGAAACAATCATAAATTTAAGATTATAGCAAAAATTTATTATTTTATGAAAATTTTTTTACTTGATTGTTGTTATATATATTTAACGTATATTATTATATTTTTTTTCCGGTAGATAATTTATCATTGTATACAATATTTTCTTTCCTCTAAATCAAGCAAAATATTTTTTTTTGATTTCATTGACTCAATTTGCTGACTCTGCCCCTATTCAAAAAGAATTAACCACCGGTTAATCTTTTTGTATTATGCCTTATTTAGTTCAAATAAACTATTTCCTGATAACTCTACTTTTCAGGGAGTAAGTTACCTAAGATAATCTAATATTAATAACTTACTTTTTGAGAAGTGGAGGAAAAAATAAAGGCATTTTACTTTTCAGAAAGTCAATTTTTTACACTTCAAATACTTAAAGTTCTCTAACTCATTTACTCAACCAATCAAATAAGTCCTTAGAATAATGGTTCAATTTTGATTCATAATACAATTATATAATCTTATTAAATAAATTCTTATTTAATTTCGCAGAAAAGTTTATAGTATTTTAGTTCTTATTAAATTAAACAAAACCCTTAAGCAAATTCATTTCATTTCTTTTGCCTTCTGATCATGAAATTCGGCCATCACACCATTTAACAATTTTTTTAATATTTCTCATTCATTAATCCCATTGGTTTTTGTTTTTTTTTTTTATCCAAAAATATTAAATTCATTGCAAAGATATTAACTAATCCCATTGGTTAGGTGGGGCTGGTGGTAAACCTGAATTCAGTGGACTCATTTGACAATCGACTAAAAAGGAAATATAAGAAGAAACTATTGAGACATCCATTTCACAGATGAGATGAGGTTCCAGGAAGGACCTTCTTTTGCTTTTTGATCAAGCCAAAATATAACTAATTTAATGAATTTTTTTATTACATACCCAAAGGGTATCTTTATTTAAGTTATATTTATTCCTTTGTAAATAAAGGTAAAATGTGAAAATAAATACATTCATTTTTGTTATTAATTATTTTAAATAATAAAATATAAAAAATTTCTTATAAACTCATTTGAATTAAATTTTTTTGATAGAATTGAATTGAATTGGGTGCTAATGTTATATATATATATATATATATATATATATATATATATATATATATATATATATATATATATATATATATATATAAAGATTTGAATTAAGAGACATGGGTGTTTTTGTCTTTCTACAAAATTAAGATTAAATAATTCTACATGTGTAATAAGGAAAGAGGTTCTTCTTTGTCCCCTTTGGAGCCCACCACAGCATTTAATAAATTTTTAATATTTCTGATGACTATGGAAATTTTGACTGGACTCATTTTCTATGAGTTTCTTTAGCTATTAAGGTTCCAGGAAGAATGCTTTCATTTCTTTTGTTTTCTGATAATGAAATTTAGCTTCTAATAATAATTAAAATTATTTTTTTGTAAATGACTAGAACTTTTAATTTTATACAAATTCTTTTTTTTTTTCAAAGTGTCAAAATGATAACTATATTTTATATTTATTTATAATTGTATAGAATCACTTATGTTGCATATCAAAAATAAAATTTAAATGGTGACCCTTATTTTTTGTCAGTTGGACCCAATCAATGGAAAGAGCCCGATGAAGCATTCCAAGGCTTAAGAGATTATTAAGAATCCATGTGACAAATTCCATAGCAACCGTAAAACTATAAAGAGATTATTAAGCATTCAATGTAATTAATAGTAGTTTGACAATTATTGACTAATGAAAAAATTAATAGAGAGACTAAATAGTTTAAATGAAGTAAAATATAAGAACTAAATAATATATTTTTTAAAATACAGAGATTAAATAGTTAATTTAATTAAAATATAAAGACTAAATAGTAATTTACTCAAATTTTTTTTAAATAAAATATGTAGAGTTTTCAAACTAGTTGGGTGGAAGGAGTTAAGTGTATTTTAAGTTATGATTTATATATATCTCATATTTTTTTAATGGACTTAATCATTTCTAGTTATTCAAATTACCCATTAAATTTCCATGAGAAAAAAATTCATATCATTATATAATTTACAGATTGTGTATATAATTGATAAAATTAAAATGATTAGTCGCATAATTGTCATTTTAAGTAAATGTTAGGATTATACTTACAACAAAAAAAACTCATACTTACAACAAAGGATTGCAACTTGAGAAATGAATAACTCATTGAAAGACAAATTAAACCGAAAAGATACAAGTATTTGTCAAGTTATCAAAATTGCAAGAGAAATTAAATAAGAAAGAGGAAAGAGATTATTTTATTACACACATTTGGCTTCCAAGGAGATGATGAAGCTGCTCGACTAACTATAAAAGATGCTGTGAACTCTGTGATAGCGAAGGATATACTACTGAACTACAAAGAGAAATGATTTGCATTTGAAATTATGAATAACAAAATCTAAGAATGGAAAACCAGAGAGTACCGCTGCAAAACACTCATATTTTTTGTAGAGTTGGGAAAGGGATGCCCCATTGGACTGAATGATGTCATGACATCGAGCATCGAACAAGAAGACTTAGTTTTAGTCAGCGATTGATGTTCTTTTTGGTGACACATTTGGAATTCTGATATTTGATGGTGAATACACTTTTCAATTTTTGGTAAATAATTTGTTAATCTTTAGCCTTCTTGATTTCTTTTTTTTTTTTTAGCAAATTATAATAATAATCCTTAAACCAACCACTCAATTTTATGATAATAAAAATTAATTTATTATAAATAAATTAATAATTTAATTAAAAAATTACAATCAATCAATAAATCTGAATTCATCATAAACATTTTATATTATTCTCTTAAATTGATTTTAAACAATAATTTGATATATACAAAATTAATTTATAATATTTTATACTCACCTAATAAACTAAAATCTAAAAGAAAATCATAATAAATTACTCTTATGAATCTCAAATGATTTAAATTTAAAAAAAAAAGTTATATTTATGTTAGCTTTATGTCAAATGACAGATTAAAATTTATTAAAAAATAAAATATTGTTCTAACCATTAAAACTTTTAAATATAGATATATATATAATTTATTAAAAATTAAATTCCAAATTTTTTTTATCTTTTTAATTTCTAAATATTTTATATTTTTAAATAAAATTATTATTTAAACATTATCTAATAATATCTTTCATTTTATCTTATATTTCAAATTTCAATAATTATATATTTTAAAATAAAATTATTCATTTAGACATTATCTAGTAGTATTAATTATAATTATAATTATAATTATAATTAGAAAAATGAATTAAAGTAAAATTTAAAATTATTTTTTATTAATTATGTCAAGTGTTAATTAATGGTGAAACTAAGTGTCAAATTTTGAATCCTTAATTATATATATATATATATATATATATATATATATATATATATATATATATATATATATAATCTTTAAATCTCTCCAAAATAAAAATTATAGATTTAAATATTTTATTTCTTCAAAAAAAAAAATAAAGTCATTCATAACATAATTATATAATCTTATTAAAAAAATTCTTATTTAATTTCGAAGAAAAAGATGATAATATTCTTCCAATGTTGAAGAATAAAAAAATGGAGTTTAAGGAAAACTATTTTTTTTTGGAGAAAAATGCAAATTTTTATTTGTAGATATAAGATAAAAAAAACAATAAAAAGAAAAGGAGAAAGGAGATTCAAGGGTAATTTTATTTTATTTTTATTATCTTTTACTTTCCCATTCGCTTGTAGTTGTATACCTATCTAAGAAAATATATGTAAAATTTAAGGATTCACATTAATGCACATAATTTGCATATGTAATATGACAGTGGATGATATGCCATCAATAAGTAAAAATAATTATTACATAAAATTTTGTAAAAACATAACATCAATTATTATAAATTCGGATAAATTTTGACAACTGTCCTTGAACTTATCTAGTTGTAAAATTACAGTCTTTCAATTTAAAAATGTAATATAAAACCTTATCAATTTTTAAATTTTACACAGTAAAATCTCTCTAACATTCAATTATTAGTTTTTAAATTAGACACTAACCTGGACAGTTTCAGTATAGAGCTTTGTCAGTATTTTTCTTTTCTCTCTCAAACTATGTGTAAATTGAATCTTTCTTCTCTATATAGACAAAATAATTTTTCATGCGTAAAAAAAAATAATTTTACACTTTATATAAGAGAAGAGAGAGAAATATTGACTAAGCATCATGCGGAAGCTGTTCATGTCAGTTTTTAAAAATTTAAAAATTGAAAGTCAGAGGGATTTTACTGTATAAAATTTAAAAATTTAGGGGATTTTATATTATATTTTAAAGCTGAAGGACTATAGTATTACAACTACATAAGTTTAAAGACAGTTATTGAAATTTATCCTTAAAAAATCAAATAAAAAGCTTTATTTAATTTTAAAAATTAAAATACTTATTATAATAAATGTTTAGAGATATAAAAAAAAATTATATTAATAAATTACTTTTAATAGCGAAAATGACATGAATTTTTGTAATTTACTATTATAGACATTTTTATGATGTAAAATTATAAAATAGAGAGTAAATTTATAATTTTCATGTAATTTTGAGTATCAAATTATGTAAGATGATTGATAAAGTGGTAAAAGTAAGGAAAAGCGTCATCAAATATAATTAATCTTAATTAATGAATTAATTGGAGGAACCAAGTGAACACATGAGGATTGGAATTCAACTTCCAGGAAATTTCGTAAAAGAAACCCATTGCGGTGGAAAAACGCAGTCAATGGAGACTTAGTGAGATTTCTTTTAAATGGTTTTTATCAAAATTTAAATTTGAGTTTTCATAAAAATAATTTATATATTATCAGATTAAAATTTATTATTATTATTATTATTGTAAAAACATAACATTAATTATTATAAAATCAAATAAAACCTTTATTTGACTTTTAAAATTTAAAATAATTACTATAATAAATTTATAGAGACATAAAAAAAATTATGTTAATAAATTTATTTTGTTTTCTCTCTTAATAGTGAAAATGACATGAATTTTTAATTTTTATTATTATATACATTTTATCATATGAATTTATAAAATAGAGATTAATTTTACAATTTTCACGTAATTTTGAGTGTCAAAAAAATTGACAATATTTCATGTAACGTTATTAATTTTTATTTTGGTTTATTTGAACATTCATTTCTTTTGCTTCCTAAACTGAATTTCTAAAGATGATAGCCCTTATCTGATCATAATTTTATTATTTTTTAAATTTAATAAATAATCTTTTACTTTTTCTTTCCAATCTTCTAGCTTTTGAAATGTCTAAAACTAAAAGGGTTCAATTCAATTGAATTATATTTAATCAATTTTTATATTTGAAAATTTTAAAATTGTTAGAATTTAAATTTTTAAATTAAAGAAATCATTTTAAAAGAAATGAATTCATGCTAATATAATTTTGCTAGAATATAATTATTTTTTTTATATATATATACAATTCAATTAAATTTAATGAAGTTTTTTTTATTAAATATCCACAATTTTTGGTTCTTAAATTATATTTATTTCTTCTGTTAATAAAGGCAAAATGTGAAAATAATGAGTGCATTCAGTTCACTTATCAATTGTTTCAAACAATAAAATTCAAATGAATTTTATCATTTTAATATATATTTGAAATATAAATTTTCTTATGAATTCATTTAATTTGAATTCTTTTAATAAAGTAAAATTGAATTCTATCATAAGAATATATTAGTTGGAATTATTTTTTTTACTATTAATAAACATATAGATTTCATGTTACATTGAAGTTTTATTATTTAAGATTAGTGTTAGCAATTTTTTAATATTTTTTACTCTTACAATTGGTCCACAAATACAAACTAAAATGAATTTTAATTTTAAATTTATAATTTTACTTATAAGATAATATAAAGAAATTATTAAAAAATATTATAGCATTCTAAAGAAAATATTTATAGCATTTTTAATGTTTATAGCATTCTCTTTCTTATTTTTTACATATATATTTGCAAAATTATAATAATTAAATTATACTTTATAATGACTAAAGCTTTTAATTTTTTACTAATTAATTTTTTTTCAAAATTTCAAAATGAAGCTCTATTTGTATATTTATTATTTATAAACTGTATAGAACCACTTGTGTTGCATATGAAAAATAACATATTTAAATAAATAATTATTATTTTTTAAATTCAAATCATTATTTTTAAAAAATTTATTTAAAAATAATAAAAACACACGAGTTAAAAAAAAATGAACGGATAAAAAAGAAACTAATTTAAATTAAAATTTTAAACTTTGCCCCACATGCTACCAAGTGCCAACGCTTTAGCTTTGACAACAATACTGGGCCTAAGCCTAGAAGATCAACTCATCAAATGCTTGGACTAGCAAATGGTAAAGATGTTGATATGAGTTCCATTTAAACATGCAGGTCCTAAACCCAGAAGATCAACACAAGTACAATGGTGGCAAGGAAGAAGGTTGTTTGGTAATTTGATTTACGAGCTTTGAATATGGATTCAATAGCCAATGCTATTCCATAGAAAAATAGGGCAACCACAAACATTAATCGGCATTATGACCTTGTGTTCCTCAAATGCATCGATATGGGTATTTTGCTGCGATAAGGTAGAAGAGTATTGCAATACAAAGAACTCTACAACTCTCTGATCACTGGAAAAAAAAAAAGAATGCTTCATAATCTTCAAAAAAAGTATATTTGTTTTTCATTCGCTTATAATTATCAAGCAAATTTTTTTATAAGAAAATTTGACAAAAATAAATTATATAGTAGTATTGAAGTTGTCCCTATGAGATCGAATCTCAACTGAAGCAAATTGTATAAAAAAAAATTTGTGTCAAAGTTTCTTGCCAATTTAACAAGTTGGCTTTTGCTCCTCAAAATGGCATGCATCTACTTAATGAATTTCTATAATTTAATCGATTACATTCTCTCTGAATTTTTATTATTTTTTTATATTTACTTTGAATATATATAATTTTTCAAATCGAATTCTTTTTGTTATTGAAATTAATAAAATGTTTTAAAATCCGACACAATGCTGTTAAAAAATTTACAAAAAAAAAAATCTCTCTCTTCAACTCTTCCTCTTGCAACAAAACCTAAATAAAAATTTCTCTTTGCATCAAAAATTGCAAATGAGAAAGGGAGATTTAACTATGCAATAAACAAATTTTCTAACATGTTCAATCATGAATTACATAAATAAATTTCAAAATTTCAATCAACACCCTTTAAAAATTCTACAACTGAAATACATTAATATAGTCTAAATTATCACATTTAAGCTTTTCACCTTACTGCGAAAGTCATTAGACATTTTATAGAAATATATAAAATTGTAAAGATAAATCTGATTTAGTTAAATGATATACTTAACTAGACAATTGATTTTGTGACTCACTCCTGTCATATCTAAATACTGTAGCTAGTTATAAGTAATTATACAATGAACTACCAATGGGTAATCCATGGGTAATCCATAAGTAATTATCTTTTTCTCTTTTGACACCAATGGGTAATCCATGAACTACCAGCACAACATAAGTGTAACACCTTCCCTGTAGCAACTCCGTACATTCTACTATTTCGGTAACCGGTGTCGGTCCAGACAGTTAGAACGTCTGAAAAAATATTTAAACTAAAGTGAGGAACCATAATTAACTCAAATATTACTAAAAAAAATTTAGGAAAAATTTTAGAAATAAAATACAACCAAGTTAAATGAGCCGGTGCCCTAGCGATAGGTAACCCAGTGGGAAGTTGCGGTTCTCGCAACTAGGAGGCCTAGACCAGGGAGAAAATTCATAAAATAATTTTTGGGACTCCAGAGAAGAGTCATTGAAAGTTCTATAGCATTAGAATGCCAAAAAAAGGCTTAGAAAAATTTTTCAATCTGTACAGATAATTTTGGTCTGTTAAGCCAAACGGAGGGCCTTTTGGTCATTTCGCCTTCAGAGGTGATTTTTGGCCAACTTGTCTAGTTAAGTAAATAATTATTATGACATAAAATGTGAATAAATATTGCTAAAAATTAAATTGAAAATGAGTAGAAAAGAAAAGGAAAGAAAATGAAAGAAATTAGAATTTTGACAGCATTATGATGTCATTAAAATCCTCCCACCCAATCAAATTGTGACACTTGGCAATAACTCATTTAAAATGAGTAAATGGGTAGAAATTAAAGAAAAACAATCAGATTTCTTTATCTCTTCCCTTTGGCCTAACCAGCACCTCTCTTCCTCTTCCACCATTAAAGCTTCACCAAGCTTTGGGTTCACCCTCCAAACCACCTCAAAACCCTAGCCTCCCTTCACAAAAACTCATCCTCACACCTAAAGCAAGCTTTGGACAGTAAAAAGAAAGGAAAAAAGTGAAGTTTTGAAGCCTTGGAAAGTGCCTAAGTCAAGGTTAGTGCCAATTTCTTCTAAAAATTTTGTGTATGGCTGCCATTGAACATGATGTTGGTGTTGTAAACCATGGATTGTATGTGTATGAAAATTTTAGTTGTTGGAGTTAGGGTTTAAGGCACAAAACTTGGATTTTGTTCATGTGTTGGTGAATGAAAGTTTAAATGGTCAATTAGTGACCATTTGGCTATGTATGATGAGGAAATGAAGAGAGTTGTGGCTTGGTATTTGAGATTTGGTATGCTACCCTTGGTGACTTGCAGGACTGGGTGTGAGTCCAGCAGGTTTGGGCAGCTATAAATGGAGTTGTAGATGTTTAATTAGTACAAGGCCAATTGGACATGAAACTAGACACATAATGGCACAACTTTGGTGAAGAAACCCTGCCCAGAAAACCAAACCAAGTTGAAAAAAAATTGCCCTAATCCGAGTGACTTGCATTCTGCCTGGGTAAAATGACCAAATGAACAGTATTTATTCATTTGGTCATAACTCAGTGTAGAAAGGTCCAATTGACCTGAAATTTTACCAGCAGAAAGTTGACATATAGATCTACAACTTTCATGAAGAAACCAAACCCAAATTTTGATCATAACATGTTCAAAAATTAACCTACAGTCAATGCACAAAATACTGTAGATTTGGTTATGTCCAGAAAATTCTGGAAGTTTGCAATCTGGCTAGTTATGGTTTTTAGGCCATAACTTGAGCTACAAAACTCCAAGTGGAGTGATTCGAAAAAAGAAATGTAACTAGACACAATAAAAAATAACTTTCATGAAGACAACTTTATTAAATTCATACTGTACAAATGACAAATGGAACATTAAACATAATGCTTGAAATCTGAAAATTATGAATAACTAACACTAAGCTTAGAAATGGTATTGGCAACCAATACCAACAACATTGGAATGCAAAATGTGGTATGTTGGGAGTATTACAACCAATGTACCTATTGTCTATGCAAAAGTCAACATTTTAGTTGACTAATGAAATGAATAGTAATACCTAAACTTAAATTTCAAGAATTGAAAATTTTAAAAGTGTAATATGCCCTAGTACACCTAGCAAGATTGGTTTGGATAGGTTGGCATGCCAATAGGGTTCAGTTAGCAGTACTGCACATGGCATTATGCTATTCTGTGATTTCATGGCTTTTAGCCATTCTGACATTGTGATGATACTTGGCTTTATGCCTAATGTTTATTATAGCTTATTAGCTGTTCTGTTGCACACCGGGAGATACATATGTGACCGATAGTGTGACGACCCGAGGTACTTGATACTCAGTGTCAGTTTACCCGTTTATCCAATCCAGTCATCTAGTATAGGTTACTTGGGCAACCAAAAAAATAAAAGTGGATAAATTTAATGAAATAATAAACATAACAAGTACAAAATCAATAAGACTATAAATAATTATTGAAAATTTGTCTGCATAAGATATCAATACATTCACTGCATATTTATTTTCTGTTATTTCTTTTTATTCTATTATTGGCCCCACTAAGCATTTTTGCTTAGCGCGTTGCTTTTTGCCACGCGTAGGTTCTGGAGAGACCGATAGAGAGCCCAGTAGACCACAGACTGGGTGAGACCATCAGTAGCTTTGCATAGTGTCCGTGTCACCTCACCTTCTTTAGTGCATTGGTAGGACACTAGATTTCATTTTGGTATTTTGTAATTAACTTTTATTTTCTCATGTGTAATTAAGACTTATGTAATGTATTTTGGTATTAATGTAAATAGTGGAAATTGTGTTTATGAGTAAAAAATTCAGTATTTATTGATGACTTGTATATGAATATCATGTGAAATGAATGAATGAGAAATGAAAATATTGTTGAAAAAGATTGAGACTTTGTTGATAAAATGGAATTTGGGATTGATAGAAAACATAGTGGAAGTGTTTTTCACAGGTTCCGAAGAACTGTTTTCTCTGTTTTTAGCCAGTACTCTGCCGGATTTTTTATAAAATTTGCGGAACCTCAAATAAATTAATGTTTTCCATAAATGACTTAAATAAATTATACCTCACCAATTGTACTTCATAACTATGATAAAAATAAATAAGGAAGGATAAAAATGAATAAAATAAAATATGGTGTTCCGGTACACTGTGTGGTATATCTTACTCGGCTGCACTGTATACGGGTAAGGGGTGTCACATTTAGTGGTATCAAAGCACGGTTTAGGCGTTTCTGGGTCTAGATCGAGTCCATACCATGCATTGCATTTGTAAGAGTCGAGGTGACACTAATGCAGATCTGTTTGTCTTTGTTATTTTGAATAGGATATGAACCCCACATCTCAGAGGGCAGTTGAGGAGGAAGTGGAGAGTCATGCTTCACCTGCAGCAGCTGAGACTAGGGGTAGGGGAGAACCTGCTCCGCCAGCTCCAGCAGAGCCTGCTCAGCCTCCACAGGCCATGTTCCAGCAAATGGCCGAGTTTTTTAGACAAATGGCTGGGGTAATGCCACCACCACCACCACCTCCACAGCAGAAATCACATCTGGAAAGAGTAAGAAAATTGGAGCAGTGGATTTCTTTGGCAAGAGAGAAGATAATTCTGTTGCAGCCGAAAACTGGCTGAACAGAACAAGAAGGGTTTTAAAACAACTCCACTGCACTCTAGAGCAAAATCTAGAAGCTGCTATATCTCTGCTGCAAGATGATGCTTATCAATGATGGGATACAGTGTCTAGTGAAGTGCAGCCAGAACTAATAACTTGGGACTTCTTCCTCTCAGAATTCAAGAAGAAGTATGTGGGTAGTGTATACCTAGAAGAGAGAAGAAGAGAGTTCATTAACCTGAGGCAGAGACAGTTGACAGTGGCAGAGTATGAAAAGGAATTTATCAGACTGAGCCATTATGGAAGGGAGATAGTCCCTAATGAAGCCGAGAGGTGTAAGAGATTTGAAGAGGGATTAAATGACAACATAAAGATCATGATTACTGCCTTGGGAATCACAGACTTCACCAAGTTAGCGGAAGCTGCAATAAAAGTTGAAAATGTTAGAATAAGTGAGCAGACTAGAAGGGAGAGATAGCAGAAGAGGGGCCCGGGTCAGTCTAGCTCATCTCCTGCACCTGGGAAGAAGTTCAAAGGTCCACCTGCACAGAGTTCAGGTCAACCTCAAGATCAGGGTCAGTCTCAGGGGCCCAGGCCACAGTTCACCCCTAGGAGAGGTCAGTCCACACCATCAGTGGGCAGCTCTCCAGAGACGGGGTTCAGGGGACCAGCCCCAGCATCTTCTGCATGTCCACATTGCCTGAAGTGGCATAAGGGGGAGTGTTGGAGAGTAACAGTGCTCGC
The DNA here is from genome assembly GCF_030052815.1 of Hevea brasiliensis. Taxonomy (NCBI): domain Eukaryota; kingdom Viridiplantae; phylum Streptophyta; class Magnoliopsida; order Malpighiales; family Euphorbiaceae; genus Hevea; species Hevea brasiliensis. Next base: position 19,063,991 of record NC_079505.1, read on the forward strand.
TAAGGTGTGGATCCTGAGCATCGATTAAGGAACATCCCACGCAGCCGCTCTGTTGCTCCAACACAAGCGAGCAGCACTGCTCCTGCACCACAAAGGGGTAGGAAATCTGGCAAATCTGAGGCAGTGGGACCATCACAGAGACCTGCATCTGAGCCAGCAGAGAGGCCTGAGGGTAAAGCACCTGCCAGAGCCTATGCCATAAGAGCTCAGGAGGAACAAGATGCCCCGGACGTCATCAGGGGTACGTTCTCCCTCTACAATACATCTGTGCATGCATTGGTGGATCCAGGATCCACTCATTCATACATCTACATCAACCTACCCGTAGAAAGGGGGATATTAGTAGGGGAGAGTGACCAAGACATCCTGGTCACTAATCCATTGGGCCATAGTATAGCGGTGAACAAGGTGTACAAGGGTTGCCCGTTAAGGATTCAGGGGTATGAATTCTTGGCAGACCTGATTGAGTTGCCTTTCCATGAGTTTGACGTGATTTTGGGAATGGACTAGTTGTCACGTCATCAAGCAATGGTTGATTGTAAACTGAAGAGGATTTCTTTAAAAACTTTTGAGGGTAATGAGATCACAGTTGTGGGGGAAAGGACAGATTTCTTGTCCAATGTCATCTCAGCCACAGTTGTAAGAAAACTGATGAGAAAAGGCTGCAAAGCTTACCTAGCACATGTGGTGGATACTAGGCAGACTAAGCCAGATCTGTGTGACATACCCATAGTAAGAGACTTCCCAGATGTGTTCCCTAAAGAATTGCCTGGCTTGCCACTAGAAAGGAAAGTCGAATTTGCTATTGAGATACTTCCGAGTACAGCACCAATCTCTATTGCTCCTTATAGGATGGCACCTACAGAATTGAAGGAACTGAAAATCCAGTTACATGAGTTATTGGATAAGGGGTTCATACACCCCAGTGTGTCACCATGGGAAGCTCCAGTGTTGTTTGTGAAAAAGAAGGATGGGACTTTGAGGTTATGCATCGATTACCGACAGTTGAATAAAGTAACTGTGAAGAATAAGTATCCGTTGCCTAGAATTGATGATCTGTTTGATCAGTTGGAAGAAGCAGCAGTATTTTTCAAAATTGATCTCAGGTCAGGGTATCATCAGCTGAGGGTAAAGGATGCAGATGTGCCAAAGACTGCATTCAGGACTTGGTATGGGCATTATGAGTTCCCGGTGATGCCCTTTGGCCTAACAAATGCACCAGCAACATTCATAGACCTTATGAACCGTATCTTCCATCCATACCTAGATCGGTTCGTAGTGGTCTTTATTGATGATATTTTGGTGTATTCCAAGACCAGGGAAGAACATGATGAGCATTTGAGGATTGTTCTGCAAACCCTGAGAGAAAAAAAGTTGTATGCTAAGTTGTCAAAGTGTGATTTCTGGTTAGATTAAGGTAGAATCAAAATGATTCGTAACTCAAAATAGTCTGACCATACATATTTACTAGGTCTAGTATGAGTAGTTACATGAAAAGCATTTTTAAATAAAATATGTAGAGTTTTCAAACTAGTTGAGTTTATTTTAACTTTATCTCATATTTTTTGAATGAAATTAATCATTTTGAGTCATAGATAGATTTAAATTGCTCATTAAATTTATATTATTTATAAAAAATTTTCACATTAATATACAATTTACGGGTCATTTGGATTAAAATAATAATTTTTTTTCAAACAACTCATATTTATTTATTTGTTAAAATTCATGTTGATTGAATAACTCATTCATTTCATTTGTCAATTATTTCAAACAATAAAATTCAAGTGAATTTTATCATTTTAAAATGTATTCCAAATACATAAATTTTCTTATAAATTCATTTGAATTAAATTCTTTTTATAGAATGGAATTGAATTCTTTCAGAAGAATTATTTTATGGAGTGCTAATGTTTGTTATATCTATATTAGTGGGATTGATTTTATTGCAATCAATAAAGATATAGGTTTCATATTACATTGAAGTTTATTATATAAGATTTAAATTTATTATGCTCGGTAAAATTTTTTCTTTATTTTTCAATTTTTTTTTTAATTTAAAATACAAATGATAAATAAAAAAATTTTTTTGTCTTAAGTGGCAAGTGATCTTTTATTTTATTTTTAGGAAAAATTATTTTTTTGTCCCTGAGATATAACATAATTAACACTTTTATCCTATTTTTAAAATCTAATGGTATATCCTTGAATTTTGTTTCCATTGTACATTTATGTCCTTCTATCCAAATTTAAGTCACGTTTCAATTAAGTCAAATGTATATCAGGGGTCAGATGGTAGAGAAACATTTTTAGTTCCCAAAATACCCTCATTTACTTTCTCTTCCTTCTCTTCTATCTAACTATCTCTCTCTTCAGTCCTCTACTCTGCCCAAAACTAGGATGCCATCACAAACCCATCCCCCCATCTCTCTCACAGACCTATTCCCTTTACTTTCTCCAAACTCAAACCACCTAAATTCAATGTGCCTTCGTGTAAAACCTCAAAAACAATAGCATAATCAGAGCAATTGCATCCCAAAAGCACAACCCGATAGTTCACAACCCGAATTCAAAAATCAATCCTTCTCTTAACCCCTGATAAATTTTTACGCTTCTTCTTTCCATTTCATTTCTTTGTTTCTCTTGCTTCTGTACTACTAAACTAGACCACTGAAATCATAACTGCATAAGTGACACCAAGGGCACAGAAGGTAGCCATTTGAACTTTCAAACAAACAAGAATAACTGCATTTACACATTGAGCAATGCGAACCAAAACCTGCCTAATTACAGGGTATAGATCCAATCCCCATTTATCACTGCAGAAAAATCCCAAAGTGCCAAATCAACTTGGGAAACGAAGGAGTCATTGGAAGCCAGTGGTGGTCTGGCTGTGGCATTAGAACCATCGCATGCACCCACTGCCCAGACTTCTTCCTTGTCCTTCACTCCATGATTAACTACCGCCTTAGGTGCTCTGCTTCAGACACTAGAGCTACGATAATAAATCAATTCCATAAATACAAGTGATGAGGCTAGATCTTAAGGAGTAGCTTGCAGGTTAAAGGTGGTTGGCAAACAAAGCAAGTGGTGGAGGCAAACAAGAGCAGACAAGGAAAAGCTGGAGACGGGAGGAGGATGTGGAGGTAGCGAGGAACTGTAGATGGAGGGGGACCAATTTGTCTGTTGTTGATCCTTGGGTTGTATTCAGATTTTTAATTGGATTCTTTTTCGTACTTATTTATGTGTAATGTATGTCTCTTGTTTGATGATATGTCTAACAGAATATTGTGTGATGCATGCTTATGTTGGTTGAGAGAGTGGCAGTTTAATTATGAATTTTTCAAGTTAATCAAGTGTACTATGGTTATTTCATGCCGGCACGGCAATTTTGACTTAAGGACCTTTATTTTGATGAATTAAAAATACATAACAAAATTATTGACTTTTTAAAATGAAGAAACAAAAGTATTAATTATGTTTTATACTAGAGACGAAAAAGCAATTCTTTTTTATTTTTATAATATATATATATATATATATATATAAAATATATACCGTAGATAAAATTCATAATCACATGGATTGACTCACATATAAGCGAAGATCTCTATGAGAAGCTATATCTAATGATTTTCACCTCTAGTGTTTATACTTTGTCTACCACCAATTCTAATTTAATCATACCACAGCACACCATTTAATAATCTTTATAATTGATATAATAAAGTTGATCTCAAAATGAACTTATCAGATAAGTAGCACTCTTTTTCTTTTTTTTTTTTTCATTTGTCCAGTTTGTGTTTATTTTCTAATAATTTTACAACATCAATTAATGATATATGTAGTGACATGTAAATACTAATAGATCTATAAGATATTTAATAAAAAAATAATAAAAATAGTTGCAATTTAATTAATATTAGGAGACCTAAAGGTTGTAGTTATAAATTATATAAACTAAAGCAATATTTTTATTTTCCACTATAATTAAAAAATCATGTACTTAATTCTTTATAATAAAAGAAAATTATAACAATAGTTACAATTTAATTAATATTAAAAAAATTAAAAGTCACAATTATAAACTATATAAATCAATACTATATATGAAAAATTAAATTAGTCACCTCCAAAGGGAAATAGAAGATATAACGTCTAATTAAAGTCTTCTCTTAATCCTACTAAATGATGTTTTAGTAATCAACAAATTTGAAAAAGATGATAAACAATTTATACAAATATCACAAAAGAATTTCTATCTTATAGGAATTTATTTATATTGGTATTTTATTATTTATTATTTATATTAATTTTCTATTTAAATTTATTCTTCACATTTATTTTCTTTATATTGTCATAAATTTTTTTACAAGCTATTCTTAAAATATTTTAAATAAATTAAGCATAAATATATAAAAAAAGCTATATATTCATATTCTTATTCCGTTAATTAAAATATTTATTTTGACTTTATTTTTCCCATGGGTTGGGTGGTGATAGGATAGACAACTGACAATTTAGTCTTAAGAACTCACAATGGGAATTAATTTAAATTTTATTAAACTTTATTTGAAACTGTAACACTCCTGATTTTTTATATATTATTATTGGGCTTCGTGTAGGTATCCTCAATTCGCGGAAATTCGACAGTTGTCCGGATCTGTGAATTTCCGGCCAGACAGACCAGCTACCGGAAAAGTCTCCGAATTGGATCGAGGTTTTGGCTACCCCACCATTGTCAGGCATCCCGAGCGCGTTCCCGAAGTCGGAATCGGCAAAGGTAAACCCGAACCTTGCTTTTTCGTAATTTTCTAGTGCTTAAATAGGATTGAAAATCCATAAAATATTCGTGGTAGCTTAGAAAATTACGATTCTTTTTGCAATAGCTTAGTAATATTTCTAAGGACCGCGGGGCAGAGTTTTATAATTTTTAGAGCTTATTTGAGCAGTTTTTGCAAAAATGATCAATTATAAGGACTAAATTGAAATTTTACATATTGTGATGAATGATTGATTTGATGGGCCCAGGAGGGGCTGTGTGATGTGATTGAGTTGTGGATATATGGATTGTGGATATAGAAGTGTGTTTTGAGCCCTTTTGCAGGTTGGGTAGGTCCTAGGTATAGGGGAGACTCTGCCGGATTTTCGGCACGACTTAGGACGTATTGGGTCTTTTCTTGATTTGTATTGAGTCATTTGTATTAAATAATTGTAATATAATTGTCAGGTGAGCCGGGACAGCCTTCTTCCTCCGCCCAGCCACCACAGTGATTGTCGTCAAGTCTGTGAGTAAAATATTAATTTTAATTTTTATTTCGTTATTTTTATATGTTCAGCTGGCGCATGCATCACTTATATGCATATATTTATGTAGTTAAACTCTAGGCACGAATTATGTTGCATTCATAACTGTTAATGTGCCATGAATGTTGTTGTGGTAATTTGGAGCAGTGTGCGTGCGTTTGCGTGCGTGTGATGTGGTGTGGACTATGGATAGGGCCAGGCGATCACGGCTTGAGTAATTGGGACCCGATCCTTCGAGGGGTAGTCACGGCTTGAGTAATTCATTTGGGACCCTCGATTTGGTTATTAAGTGGAAGTCCGAGCTTGAGTAATTCGGCACGGGTTGGATTTAAGAGAGCTGTATAGGGGATCAGCTCCCATATGTTATGATTGATACTACAGGGTGTGTGAGTGCTCCAAATTACCTTTTTGATGTTATGATATGAAAATGTTGTTGATGTTGCATTTCACTCTACAGGGTGCATTAGTTCAGATAGTTATAGAGATTATAGTTAAGATTGATATTTTACTCTCTGAGTCGAACGCTCACTCCTGTTCAAAAATTTTTACAGGCCACAGGAGGATATTTTGTTCTGGGTTAACCTGCCTTTTTACCTCGCAGGTTGTTTATCAATATTGTGTAATTTTAATTACTCCTAGAATTTCCGCATGTGTTAGCAGTAATTATTTGAAATTGGTCTGTAATATTATATTCATGTTGGACCTGTAAACTTAATATTTTAAGTCTGTTTGATGGATTGGATGAGGGAGCTGAGCTCCCATTTATTATTATGTTGATGAGTATGTGGAGGGTGAGCTGAGCTCCCCAATGGATTGTTTATTGTGTTTACAGGTCGGGTGAGTCGAAAACTCCCCGTTGGAAAGTCCATTTTATGGCCGACTCTGTCCGTTTGTTTTCTTGATATTGGGCCCAAATGGGACTTAGTGTTGGGTTAATGAATAGATAATGCTTACTACGGGCCTGGGGGCTTTAGGCTTGGCCAGTCCTAGTGCCTGTCCGGCGATTAGGTTGGGTCGTGACAAATGTGGTATCAGAGCTTAGGCTCCAGATTCATAGGGAAAAATCATCTAAGTGTTGGGAAGAGTCTACTAGGAGTCACATGCGGAGTATAGGATTCATTTTCGTCTTTTCTGTAATTCTTTGTTTCTAGATTCTACGTTATACCTCGGAAATATAATATTACGTCAGTTTGTGTCTTGATTTTCGTGGAGTACATGAAATGTGAAAGAGAGTTAGTAGACATGTGAGATCTATCATGAGGATACATACTCCAAGAAATGTTATATTTTTGTCAGTATGGGTTTAAATGGTGTGCCCATTTCGTGTAAGACACGAGTACATAAAAGTGAGTCTTAAAAGTACAGTTGCCCTAGATAAGGATGAGGATACCACTACTGGCAGTCATCAGTAGATGACCCAGTCAGAATAAGTTTGTGATAATAGAAGATTCAAGAGAGATAAGAAATTAGGAGACATAGTGCATCGGGGACGTATCGTAGTAACTATACAATGTTCTCGATGTATCCGCTCTGTAGTTCTGATGCAAACATGAGATTATTGTGTAGAGCTGCGTGCATCCCCGTGGTGCTCCATAATGAGGGTGTTTGAGATGACTTCTGTTTTGGTACAGTTATGCCAGAACAGAGTTCTATATTCTTGAGAGGAGTTGGGAACTCGGCTAAGAGTCTAGAGTTAGAATATTGAAAGGTCACGGTTGGGTGATAACTAGAGTCGGTGACTCGATTACTGACATGAGCTAGAGTTACATCAAGAGTTGCCATCAGACCAGAGGTTTCGGATTAGTTGCAAATTAAAGGTGACTCTTATAGATTGAGAATAGTATACGTTTTGTGTATTAGTATGGAATAAAGTACAACTCTACTACCTAGAGAAGGTCGAAACTATGAATTGATGATTTATAGAGCTATGATATGATAAAAGAGTCATTAACTTGACATGGTTCTGGCAAGGTGGTAGATGTAGTACCTTTGTTGCAGCAAATTAGGATATAGTCCTATCTTTTCAGAATGGATCGAAGGTTATTACTGATAATGATGACTTATGGAATAGTATCCCAGATGGGACTGTAAAGTGTGGTAGAGAGTAGTTGGCTCGGGTATCCTGGAGAGGATACAAGTTCCATTATAGGAATCATATATAATCAGATCACGATGGATGTAAATCCTTTGAATTGGATGACGGGTTTGAGTGCCCGAAATCTTAAGTTTTGGAATTGAGTAAACATGGAAAATAATAATAATAATAATAATAATAATAATAATAATAATAATAAATAAAATTACTGCAGAATCAGTTCTCGAGGTAGTAAGGGTATTATGTAAGCTAAAGGATAAGGATAGAGATCATACAATAAAAGTATGACTGTAATTTGCTGAGTTCCTTTCTAATTTCAAATTATTCAAAACAATAGTATAATCTAATTATAATAGTGTTAAGAGTAATAAATTAGCGAAGATAAATCACAGAAGGCCAATGGATAAAGAAAGTGCAGAATGAAAGTTTGGGCAATTGATTGCAGATGCAATATAATCTAAATGCTAGTGGAAGTACTAGCTAGAGTGGTCAAAGGACCAAATCTGAGTAGCACAGACATATGATAACGCGATAGAGACTCTGAAGATATAGTTAGCAAATCTGGCTATCATGTTAGGAAGAAGAATGGAACCAGGGATAGAATAGTCAAGTTTTATTTTGGGTAAGACAAAGGAAATAAATGAAAGGACAACCTAAAGAGCGCATAATAAAAGGAACAAAGTTAAGATATAGGATAGGCTAAGTGTTATTCTTGGCAAGGAGAATGACAAGGAGGGAAAACCCAAAATGGGACCACATTAGTGAGAAAAGTGATGGAGGTATGGAATACAATAATAATGAGTAAATGCTAGAAGGTGTGCGATGGTATTGCGGACTACCTAATTAGGTAGAGAAAGAGAAGTTAGTAAGCGATAAGTTGAATAAAAGTCAGTCTAAGGGATCAAATAGGTATGATGAGAGGAAAAGAATGATAGATAATGACACATAGGTTTTAGGTTAGACTTTTGAGATAGTGAGAAGGTAGTTAGAGGTTCGTTATGAATGTCAGGCAAACATTTTTAGTGTGATCAACGGAATCACTTTGTAGTGAAGCAATAACGAGGACAATAGTAGGGGTAGAGCGAAAAGTGACAAGTCCGGATGGTTATAAATCACTAGAAATTTCAAGGATCAAATTAATGACAATAGATAAGGGTGGAATTAATGTTGGAAGAATTTATTAGTGAGAGAAATCTTTCAGGAATCAACAAAAGTTAAGGGCACAATATAAACGATGATAGATATGAATCATAGGTCGAGTATAAGTAAAGTTAATAAATTATAAAATATTATGTCAAGAAGGAAAATGGTACAGAAAGGGTTCATGCAAATGATACCTTATAGGTAGAGCATAATTGTGCTAGGAGATGATGAAATTTGGAGAGAAAGACCAAGAAACTTAGGTGAAACGTTATAATATGACAATCGGGTGTAGTTGAATATAAGAGGATATTTTCTTTCTTTTCAAGTTTAGCTTGTGCTTTTGGTTCTAGAAGGTTATATAAGGAACAGCTGAGTCAAGGAGACCTAGTTATTGAGAGTTTAGTAGGCACAAATTCATACATAATTTCTGATATGAGAATGACAGTAAGTGCATACCTAGTATTAAGTATGAAAGGACGAGCAGTAATGACAGGAGTTAAATTGAGTTAGCTACTAAGGCTTGCAAACTGTTTTAAACTATGAGTGGAGGAAGTACTATTTATGGTTGAGATTCAATAGATGAAATTGTTTTGATGGGTAATTTGAGGTTGAAGTTTAGAAAGCTATGGGCGGTATATATGATTATATTAAGGAGAATGAACACGTGAAGTATCTTGATTGGAATTAAGTCATGACACAAATTTCCTACAGTAGTGTTAGTTCGGATGGAACTTATAGTTTATGGGGCTCATATTCATCCAGGATAAGCAATTTCCTACTAAGGCTGATAGGGAATGATAATGTTCTGATAGTTAAGTTGTAAAAAAAGGGGATACAAAAAAAAAATTTCTATGGGTAATTATAAGTGTTACATAAGGTGAAGAATGTGCTGGTAGGAGTAAATCATAGGCTTAGAATTCTTGAAGTAATGAAACTAGTATTCAAGATAAGACTAAGAAATAAAAAGAAAGTTAAAGTTGATGATGGGATAGACATCTTTGAAGGAAAAGGTGTAAGGATGAGATAGGACTAAAATTAAGGAATAAGTACAGCAGGTTGAAATGATACCAACAATACCAAAAATAGGAAAAGGGAAGTGGATAAGATGCAAAGGACAGGAAGAGAGCTCGATAGAGTCAGTTATAATGATGAGGATAAGGAGTGTCTAACCACTGCCCCTGTGTTAACACTACCTATGAGCGGTGAAGGATACACCGTGTACTGTGACGCCTCCAGAGTTGGCCTAGGGTGTGTTTTGATGCAGAATGGAAAGGTAGTGGCTTATGCTTCAAGGCAGCTGAAGAGGCATGAGCAGAACTACCCCACCCATGATTTGGAAATGGCGGCTGTAGTCTTTGCACTAAAAATCTGGAGACACTACCTGTATGGGGAAGTGTGCGAGATATACACCGACCATAAGAGTTTGAAATACATCTTCCAACAGAGGGATTTGAACTTGAGACAAAGGAGATGGATGGAGCTTCTGAAAGACTATGATTGCACCATCCAAGTACCACAGGAAGGCCAATGTTGTGGCGGATGCTCTGAGAGAAAATCTTACAGCGATTTGGCACACATTTCAGAGAAAAGACCATTGATTCGGGAAGTACATGAGTTGATGGATCAAGGTCTAATCCTAGATCTTTCGGATGAGGGTATTGTTGGCTCACTTTTGGTGAGGCCAGACTTGAGGGACAGAGTTAGAGTTTCCCAGCACAGAGACCAACAATTGATGAAGATCATAGAAAGAGTACAGCAAGGTGAAGGTGGTGAGTTTGGATTTGCCAATGATGGCACCCTAGTGCAAGGTTCTAGGATATGTGTGCCCGATGTGGACAATCTCAGAAATGAAATCATGCAAGAGGCACACTATACACTGTACAGTGTCCACCCAGGTTCCACCAAGATGTACCATGATGTGAAAGATAGCTATTGGTGGAATGGCATGAAGAGAGACATAGCAGACTTTGTGTCCAAGTGCTTGACTTGTCAGAAGGTGAAGTTTGAACACCAGAGACCGTCAGGGAAGCTGCAAGAGCTCCCTATCCCAGAATGGAAGTGGGAAATGATTACTATGGATTTTGTGACTGGGTTGCCTCGTACCACGCGAGGATATGATTCGATATGGGTAATTGTAGACCGCTTGACCAAATCAGCTCACTTCTTACCTGTGAAGACTACATATTCTGTGGCACAGTATGCCCGGCTCTACATTCGAGAAATAGTCAGATTGCATGGAGTTCCGGCTTCCATAATATCTGACAGAGGGCCCCAGTTCACTTCTCGATTTTGGAGAAAGTTGCAGGAGGCACTTGGCACACTGATTGAACTTGACGGCTTTCCACCCTCGATGCAGACGGACCGAAAGGACAATCCAAACAACGGAAGACAGGCCTCGCATGAGTGTCTTGGATTTTGGAGGTCAATGGGATGAGCGGCTAGCTTTGGTGAGTTTGCCTACAACAACGATTATCACTCGGCATAGGGATGGCACCCTATGAGGCATTATATGGAAGAAAGTGTAGGTCTCCTCTGTGTTGGACGGAAATGGGGGAAGCGAAAGTGCATGATGTAGACCTAAAGCAGTACACTTCAGAGATAGTTCCTTTAATCGAGGAACGGCGAGGACGGCTTTCGATGAAGCAGAAAGAGTTATGCAGACCCAGACGGACGGAGGATGTGGAGTTTGCAGTGGGCGACTATGTATTCCTGAAGGTATCTCTAATGAAGGGAGTCATGAGATTCGGAAAGAAGGGCAAGTTGGCACCTCGGTATATCGGACCTTTTGAGGTTACTGATAGAGTTGGAGCAGTTGCCTACCGGTTGGAGCTACCACCCAACCTCTCTCACGTTCATCACGTGTTTCACATCTCCATGCTCAGGAAATACATTCCCGATCCTTCTCATGTACTGCAGCCGGATGTGATAGAGCTAAAAGAGAACTTGACATTTGAGGAGCAGCCTGTAGCCATAGTGGACTACCAAGTGAGACAGCTGAGATCCAAACAGATCTCTATGGTTAAGGTTTTGTGGAGGAGTCAGTCAGTGGAAGAGTGCACACGAGTCGAGCGGGACATGCGTAGCAAGTACCCTTATCATTCAATGTATAATCATGTGCTTTAATCTGCCTTGTGTAAAATTAGGGCGAATTTTCTGTAAGAGGAAGAATGTAACACCCACGATTTTTATATATTATTATTGGGCTTCGTGTAGGTATCCTCAATTCGCGGAAATTCGGCGGTTAATGGATGCGTGAATTCCGGCGAACAGACCAGCTACGGAAAAGTCTCAATTGGATCGAGGTTTTGGCTACCCCACCATTGTCGGGCATCCCGAGCGTTCGAAGTCGGAATCGGCAAAGGTAAAACCAAACCTTGCTTTTTCGTAATTTTCTAGTGCTTAAATAGGATTGAAAATCCATAAAATATTCGTGGTAGCTTAGAAAATTACGATTCTTTTTGCAATAGCTTAGTAATATTTCTAAGGACCGCGGGGCAGAGTTTTATAATTTTTAGAGCTTATTTGAGCAGTTTTTGCAAAAATGATCAATTATAAGGACTAAATTGAAATTTTACATATTGTGATGAATGATTGATTTGATGGGCCCAGGAGGGGCTGTGTGATGTGATTGAGTTGTGGATATATGGATTGTGGATATAGAAGTGTGTTTTGAGCCCTTTTGCAGGTTGGGTAGGTCCTAGGTATAGGGGAGACTCTGCCGGATTTTCGGCACGACTTAGGACGTATTGGGTCTTTTCTTGATTTGTATTGAGTTATTTGTATTAAATAATTGTAATATAATTGTCAGGTGAGCCGGGACAGCCTTCTTCCTCCGCCCAGCCGCCACAGTGATTGCCGTCAAGTCTGTGAGTAAAATATTAATTTTAATTATAATTTCGATATTATTATATGTTCAGCATGCCCATGCATCACTTATATGCATATATTTATGTAGTTAAACTCTAGGCACGAATTATGTTGCATTCATAACTGTTAATGTGCCATGAATGTTGTTGTGGTAATTTGGAGCAGTGTGCGTGCGTTTGCGTGCGTGTGATGTGGTGTGGACTATGGATAGGGCCAGGCGATCACGGCTTGAGTAATTGGGACCGATCCTTGAGGGTAGTCACGGCTTGAGTAATTATTTGGGACCCTCGATTTGGTTATTAAGTGGAAGTCCGAGCTTGAGTAATTCGGCACGGGTTGGATTTAAGAGAGTGTATGGGGATCGGCTCCCATATGTTATGATTGATACTACGAGTGTGTGAGTGCTCCAAATTACCTTTTGATGTTATGATATGAAAATGTTGTTGATGTTGCATTTCACTCTACAGGTGCATTAGTTGAGATAGTTATAGAGATTATAGTTAAGATTGATATTTTACTCTGAGTCGAACGCTCACTCTGTTCAAAAATTTTTACTGAGCCACGGAGGATATTTTGTTCAGGTTAACACGCCTTTTTACCTCGCGAGTTGTTTATCAATATTGTGTAATTTTAATTACTCCTAGAATTTCCGCATGTGTTAGCGATAATTATTTGAAATTGGTCCGTAATATTATATTCATGTTGGACTGTAAACTTAATATTTTAAGTCTGTTTGATGGATTGGATGAGGAGTGAGCTCCCATTTATTATTATGTTGATGAGTATGTGGAGGGTGGTGAGCTCCCAATGGATTGTTTATTGTGTTTACAGGTCGGGTGAGTCGAAAACTCCCCGTTGGAAAGTCCATTTTATGGCCGGACTCTGTCCGTTTGTTTTCTTGATATTGGGCCCAAATGGGCCTTAGAGTTGGGTTAATGAATAGTTAAGGCTTACTACGGGCCTCGGGGGCTTTAGGCTGGCCCAGGTCCTAGTGCCGGTCCGGCCCATAGGTTGGGTCGTGACAGAAACCATCAATAAATATATCTCCTTTATTTTTAGAACATTAGAATATTATTTTCTAAAAGTTTATTTCAATCAAATAATTTAATTCAAGTACCAATTAATTTACATACTCTCTTTAATTTTAAAAAAATAATTTTTGGAAGTATAATTTTAATTAAATAATTAAATTCAAATCTCAATTTAATTAGGACTATAACTACAATTTTAATTTAATTTAAAATAAAATAATTTAATTTTTAAACCATAATGGCAAACCCTAAACCTAACTCATATTATTTATGGATTTTCTATTATGATTTAATAGCATAACTGTCATTGATATTTAAAAATTAATTTATTTTATTTAAAACAATTAAAATTGCAATTATAATCTTATTTATATTGAGATTTGAATTTAATTATTTAATTCAAATTATACTTTAAAAAATTATTTTTTAAATTAAAAAGGGCAAGTAATCTAATTTACACTTGAATTAACTTATTTAATTGAAATAAATTTTTAGAAAATAGTGTTTTAGAAAATAATTTCATTGATAAATAAATCTCAATTAATTTGATTAAGAAAATAAGATTGAGAGAGAGAAGAGAAACAGGGTAAATAGTAATTTAATTTTTTTTTTAACTTGAAAACCGGCTATTAGTCAAGGGAGATTTTTTTTTAAATGAAATTAAAGTTGAGTAATTATATTTTAACTAATTAAAATTGAATAACTGAAATAAAACTAATATTTAAATTAAGAGATTATTGATACAATTTATCTCAAAAAGTCTTTAGGGTTGGTAAAAGAACCCATATTGCACATAGATAATAAAATTTTCAATGAACTTCTTTCTATTAAAAAGATTTTATATGATAGTTTTTAAGGTTAGCTCTTATATTTTTATTTTTTTTACTCTTTAGTTCTTTTTATCATTTTAACCATTAGTTTGAATTTTATTCAACCACCACTGTAATTTGAAAAATATAACTACATAATTGATTTATCTTACGAGTCTTAAACTATTTAATCCATGTAATGATAGTTTATCTTTATTTTGAATACATTCACTGACAAAAAATTTAATTTAAACTAAACGATGAGATTAAAAAGTAAACATAACATAAATATAATGACTAACTAATATATTTTTTGTAAAAAAAATAATTTTATTAAAATAAAAAAATTAAATAATAATTTTTTTAAATATTTTTTACTTGTCAAAGACCAATAAAGGCCATAATTGCAACCCTAATTCCCAGTTATTTTTTGTAGGCTAGACCCGGTATATGGCCCGCAGCTCAAGTAATAATCATCGTTTGAAAATACAAGCTCTACAAAGAGTTTTAAGGCTGAAAAGATTAGGCTCTAATACCATACGAGAAGTCAAGAGCAACCTCAAACCATAATTATAAATAAATAATAACTAAAGTCTTAATTTTAAATTAATCATCTGAACAGTTTTTCATTATTCAACTCTGTTAAATATCAAATCTTCACTAATAATTAAAACTTGTAAATTCTTTCACACCACAAATTATTGAGATTAGAAAATCTAAAAAGCTATGATGAAATTTTAAGAGGTTATTCTAACAATCACATTGCTCGCTAGTTGTTGCTGCCAGCAGGTTCAATATCAGTTTTGTATTTTGTAATTTTCTATTGATGCAAAACTGAAACAAAATCTATTTGAGAATTATTAAAAAGAGAAAGCTGCCCATGTTATATAATCCATCAATTACTGCCAACTCCATTGAATTGAAAAAAAATAATAATAAAAAATAACCAAACCAAACCAAAATATAAATAGTAGCAGAAGCTCCCACTCAAGCTGCATAACCAAAGACCCAAAAAAACTACTGCACAACACAACACTATGATTCTGAATAGATCCAAACCTAAGATTCAAGAGGAAATAACTATGAACCAGCAGCTTTGCTAATTACCCTGGTACAATCGAAGACCCAAGATATCTGAACTGATAGCAAGCAAGCTTTAAGTTACAACAAGAAGCTTAACTTTGTTGAATCCATGGACAGTGCTGGACAAGAAATACAAAGAAATTAAACACCAATTTGGTCAGAGTAGCAATAAGCAATAAAGTAGCAGCAAGGAATATGAACAAGGTCATTTACATAATATTAATGAATAAGCAATAATTAAGACTAAACAATATTTAACAGATGAAGAAGATTGATGATTCAGTTCCTGTTTCCCCACCTCAAATTGGCCTCCCTCCTCAATGCTTCAAATGCATTTCTTGAGAGCCTCTTCAACTCATTAAATGCTTGGAGTAGCAAATGGTAAAGATCTTGATATGAGTTCCAAGCTACCCATTTAAATATGCAGGTCAAGAAACCATCTGAAGCTTGGGACTAAGATCAACACAATTTGATTTACAAGCTTTGAGTATGGATTCAATAGCAAATGCTATTCTCAAACATATACTGGGAATGAGATGGGTATTTTGTTGTGCTGAAGGAGATGAGCATCGAAATTATTTCTACAACTCGATACTGTAATAAAATATTTCAAAATTGGACTTAATGCTGATAAAAAAATTATTAATAAAAAAATTCTCTCCCTCTCCCTATCTTTTCCTCTACAAACAACACATAAATCAAAATCTCTCTTTGCATCGAAAATTACAAATGAGAGAAGGAGATTTAACAATGTAATAAACAAATATTCTAACATTTTCAATCATGAAACACATAAATAAATTTCAAAATTTCAATGAAAACCCTTTCAAAATCCAACAACTAAGTATTATTTCTACAACTCAGTTACATTAATATAGACTAAACAATCACAATTAAACCATTAAAATTACTACTAAAATCATACATTTTATATAGAGATCAAAAATTGTAAAGACAACTCAAATTTACTAGAATGATATACCTAACTATACGATTGATTCCGTGGCTCACTCCAGCCTGCCAAATAGCCTTTGGATTGCATCTTCAGCTAGCTCCTTTGAGTGCTGCAAATCTTCACCTACTAATAGATACAAGTCTTGATATGGATTGCTTGCTACTCGTATAACCATGTAGACCCATAAACTCAGAAGTAACACACCATAGATGAGAACATGAATCAAAACAAGTAGCACAATTGCCATATAACCCAATAGGAGACGAATATTTCTAGCACATGTTTTGTAATTTGAGTTGGGATGGATTGCATAGTTGATCAGAGCAACCACCAACATCTTCATTTCCCAGCAGTTTTCCGAGGGAAGCCAATATTTGAAGGGTAGATAATATTTCATCGTGCCATATATATATATATATATAACAGGACGCGCAATGAAATATTATCTACCCCTCAAATATTGGCTTCCCTCGGAAAACAGAAGATGTTGGTGGTTGCTCTAATCAACTATGCAATAGCAATGACAATTGAACATGAACTCAAAACCCATCCCAACTCAAATTACAAAACATGTGCTAGAAATATTCGTCTCCTATTGGGTTATATGGCAATTGTGCTACTTGTTTTGATTCATGTTCTCATCTATGGTGTGTTACTTCTGAGTTTATGGGTCTACATGGTTTTATATATATATATATATATATATATATATATATATATATATAACAAGACCGCGATGAAATATTATCTACCTTTCAAATATTGGCTTCCCTCGGAAAACAGCTGGGAAATGAAGATGTTGGTGGTTGCTCTAATCAACTATGCAATAGCAATGACAATTAAACATGAACTCAAAACCCATACCAACTCAAATTACAAAACATGTGCTATAAATATTCGTCTCCTATTGGGTTATATGGCAATTGTGCTACTTGTTTTGATTTATGTTCTCATCTGAGTTTATGGGTCTACATGGTTATATATATATATATATATATATATATATATATATATATATATATATATATATATATAAATGAAAAGGGAGGAGGAGGTTATTTAAAAATAGTTAGTTCAAAGAGTAAATATGTAGGATGAAACAAAAACGATAAAGAAAGTCTCATCTTCCTAAGGAATAATGCAGAAGCAAGCAACAGCAAGGCTCACGGCACATTTACCACATCCAAAAGGTTCAAGCATCACAAGGCATAGATTTACAGCAAACGCATAAAAAAAATAACAAAATTCGATGTATTTACAGCAAAAGGCCTTAAAAAAATAAAAGAGAACAAATCTAATGTACTTAGCTAAATGCCAAAATACAATATCATCAATTACAAACCTAAGAAATTAATAAAACCCATTAAGTAGCATAGATTTAAAAGAAAAGATTCTTACAGCTGGGCTAGTAAGAGAAAATAACTCCTAAAAATCACAGACGAGAATTGCTGACCTCTCTGCTACCTGTGACTTGCTTATGCGAAAGGAGAATTGTTGCTGATACTGAGACCATAAGAACTCCCAAAATCACAGAGGAGAGTGCTGGCCAATTAGGACAGAAAGGACAAGCAGATGAGAGGCGAGTGGTGGTCGATGGAAAGGATATTGAAAGCTACATAAATAAACACAAAAAAAAGAGGCTTTAAATCAAAGAAAACTAGAAATGGGGAAGAAATTGAAAGGGACAACAAGGGCCTGCTGGAAAAAAAAAATGGAAAAGAGGAAGCAGAGAAGACCTCTACAATCGGCAGAAAGGAGGAGGAGATGAGCACGATGAGGGTAGGGTTAGGCTTAAATAAATATATATAGAGTAAGACTTAAATGGCTGAGATTATCTGAAGTGAAGTGGAAGGGACGGCTAGGATTAGTTAAGTTAATAAAAAGGAGAAAAATGATGTTGAATTTGAGAATCCAACTCGAAGAAACGTGGCCTACAACATTTAACCACTAAACCCCATAAATATTAATTTAGGGGTCATTTAGATTAAAAATATTATTTTTTTTAAATAAGTCATATTTATTTATTTATTAAAATTCATATTAAGATTATATAAATTATAAAATAGATGCTCAATTGAAATCTTAATTTTATAAGTCTTTTTAAATTTTACATGAATTAAAATGAATTATTATATGTAGACGGATTATACCAAATCAAAATTTTTACGTGTTATAATATTAATATGAAAATTTTGGCATATATTTTTTTTTATTTTAGTTATAATAATCGATAAAATTTAAAATAGAAATTAAACGGAAAAAAATAAAATAGAAAGTGAAATATCGGGAAGAACCTAACTTGTTAAAACAGAAAGTGAAATTACATGATAAATTAAATAGAGAAAAAAGATTAGTACGCACATTTGGGTTGCCAAGGAAGCTGATGAACTTACAATATAGAAGTTGTGAATAGCGGTGGATATGTCACAAAATCCTAAGCCAGAGAGTACCCAAAATTTTTTTTTTTTGAAAATAGAATGAATTATATTAATCCTTTTCATTTTTAGCATTTAGACAATATGGTATATGTAAATCTCTTTAAATTAAATCAAATTTGCTTAACTATAAAATTATAAATATAAAATTATCTAATATATATATATATATATATATATATATATATATATATATATTTAAATGATAAATACTCTATTAATTTTTTTTTATATATTAATTTTTTAAGCAAATATATCAAAAATTAAATATTAAATTTAATTAATTAAATAAAATGTACTAAAATTTATAACAATTACTATTACTATTAATATTAATTAATATTATAAAAATTTATTGAATATATCATAAAGATTAAAAAAATTCAAATATTTCACATTATTTACATCATGATAAAGTGATAAAAATTATTTGATGCAATAATTATAATACTTAGAAAAAAGATGATAGTATTCTATCAATGTTGAAGAATAGAAAAAAAATAGACTTTAAGGAAAACTACTTTTTTTAAGAAAAATGTAAAATATTTTTTTGTAAAGATGAGATAAAAAAAAAAACAAAAAAAGGGCAAGAAGGAGATTGGATGGTATATAATTTTAAATTTTACTTTTTAATTTTTTTTTTTACTCTTCCTATTCCCTTGTATACTGCTGCTGCTATAAGCCCCTTCAAGTGCTACATAAGCTTGTAAAATAAGAAACTAGTGAGATTGGTGACCTTTTGACAAACCACTCTGTTGCTAAAGTTAAAAATTGTTGATTAAGAATAAAAGAAAAAAGTAGAGTGTTCTATAGTGATTTTGATAGAGTAAACGTATTTAATTAATATTTGTTTCTCATATTTATAGATCAAAGAATTAAGGGGCTGTTGTAAGTATCTTTATGAATCTCAGGATATTGAGTTAAACTTTTCTTTTGCTTGATCTAGGTTGTCCAATCATTATTTTGCCCGGTCTTTGATGTCCAAGCATTTTTTTGCTCGCTTTTGGCTACTGAATACTTTTCTATTGGGTCAAGTTGATTGAGCAATCTCTACCTGTCTTGTCTGGTTCAAGCGTAGGCTCTTCTTTCCTACTTTTGATTTTTTGACCAAGCGTTGGTACTTTGACTATCATATTAAATTTTTTATCTAAGTATTGACTATTTAATTTGATTTTAGGCGAATAATCTCTGTATTTCTATATAATATATGTAAAATTTAACGATTAACATCAATACACATTATTTGTAATGAAAGCAAAATTTTAGTTATCTTTTCAAATAAATAAAAAAAATAATTATAAAAAATTGTAAAAAAGTAACATCAATTATTATAAAATAAAATGAGCTTTATTTGATTTTAAAAGAATGAAATAATTATTATAATAAATTTATAGAGGAAAAAAATTATACTAATAAATTTATTATTTTTTCTTTTTTAATAGTGAAAATGACGTGAATTTTTAATATTTTATTATTATATATATTTTTATGATATAAATTGATAAAATAGAGGGTAATTTTATAATTTTCATGTAATCTGAATGTCAACTCATATTGGAGGAACCGTACATTCAGCTTCCAGGAGATTTCGTGTCCAAAGCCACATTGCCTACGGAAGACCACATTGCCAAGGAAAAACGCAGTCAACCGAGACTAGTGAGTTTTTTATTTTATTTTATTTCATTTTATTTTTATTTTTTTATATATATAGTTTTTATTAAAACTTAAAGATTTCATAAATTTAAAAATAATTTAATGTTATATTTGAATATGAGAGATTTGACCTATATATTTAAATTCATATTAAATATATTTTTTTAATATTATAAATGAAAATATATTTAAATTTAATCTAAATTTTGAATACTTTTTTTTGTGAAATTTATAATATATATTGTAGATGAAATTTATAATAATATGGACTGATTTACACGTAAGTAGAGATCCTATGAGAAGTTGTACCTAATGATTTTTCACCTCTGGAGTTTATACTTTGTCCATCACCACACAATTACAATTCTAATTTAATCACATCACATCACACCACACTATTTAATAATTTTTATAATAGATATAATAAAATTGGTCTCAAAATGAACTTATCATAACGTGACAAATAACACTCTATTATATTTTTTCCCATTTGTCCATTTGCGCTTATTTCCTAATAATTTTGCAACATCAATTAATGACTTATAGTGACATATACATACTAATAGACCTATAAGGTATTTAATGAAAAAAAGTAATAAAAATAGTTATAATTTAATTAATATTAGGAAAATTAAGGGTCATAATTATAAATTATATAAACTAAAGCAATCTTTTTATTTTTCACTATAATTAAAAAAATCATATACTTAATTCTTTATAATAAAAGAAAATTATAGCAGCAATTACAATTTAATTAATACTAAAAAAGTAAAGGTCAAGATTATAAACTATATAAACTAATACAATACATAAAAAATTAAATTAGTCACCCCCAAATGCAAATAGAAAATAGAATGTCTAATTAAAGTTTTCTTTTAACTTTACTAAATTATATTTTAGTAATCAACAACAATTTATACAAATATCACAAAAGTAATTTACATTTATAAGAATTTATTTATGTTGGTATTTTATTATTTATTTTTTATATTCATTTTCTATTTATATTTATTCTTCACATTTATTTTCTTTTATTTTCATAAATTTTTTTTACAAGCTATTCTTAAAATATTTTAAATAAATTAAGCATAAATATTTAAGAAAAGCTATATAGTAATATTTTTATTCCATTAAATAAAAATATTTCTCATGACTTTATTTATCCCATGGGTTGGGTGGGGATAGGACAGACAATGATAATTTAATCTTAAGGACTCACAAAATTGGAATTAATTTAAATTTTATTAAACTTTAATTGAAACCATTAATAAATATATGTCCTTTAATTTTAGAACATTATTTTCTAAAATTTTATTTCAATCGAATAATTAAATTCAAGTCTCAATTTAATTAGGACTATAAGTGCAATTTTAATTTAATTTAAAATAAAATAAATTAGTTTTTAAACCATAATGGCAAACCCTAATTAAAGATATTATTTTTAATTTATTTATTTAATTTATATTAAATATTATTTTTAAAATTAATTTAAAATTTATTTTATGATAAAATATTTTAATTCATACATTAGTATTATATAATAGAATATCAAACTTCCATTTCATTACAACAAAAATATAATAAAAATAAATTATTATTTTGGTTGACATTGTTATTATTATTATTATTATTATTATTATTATTATTATTATTATTATTATTATTATCTAAAAATGTTAAAAAAAATATTTATAGACTTTTTTTATAATATCGATTTAGAGTTTTTTGTTTTAAGCAATATCAACCCAGGATTGTTAATATATTAGATGTGTAAATTTGATTTATAAGTAACAAATAATTAAATTTTTTTACTTTTAATTTTTGATGAAATTTATAATATATTTAATTTTTTCAATCAATTTTAAATATTTTAAAATAATTTGCATATACATTATTTATATATACTAAACTTATTAATATAAGAATAATGTTAAGCTATTTTCAGATGGATAATCATTTATTTTTCTTAATAGATATTACTTTTATCTTCTTTCATAATTAGATTTGAAATTAAATATTTTTTATTATTAAATTATATTTTATTTAATATATTATAATAAGTAATTAATAAATATTGTACTACTAACATTATTTTGTCTTAAAGTAGGCATATATGCATAACTAATATGTAATATAGTGAATGAATATAATTTTATTTTAATTGAATTGACTAAATATTTTAATAATTATTGATAAATAATAATTTTATTTATAATATGTAAGTATGATATTTATATTATTTTAGATTAAAATTTAATATATTTTTTATATAAATATTTTTTATTAAATATATTAATAAAATCAATATAAAAAATTCTTAAGCTTGCTTTGTATCTATTTCCTAATAATTTTATAACATCAATTAATGATATGTAGTGACATGTAAATTCTAATGGACCTATAAGATATTTAATAAAAAAAAGTAATAAAAATAGTTACAATTTAATTAATATTATGAAAATTACGAGTTATAGTTATAAATTATATAAATCAAAGTAATCTTTTTTATTTTTCAATATAATTAAAAAATCATGTACTTAATTCTTTATAATAAAAGAAAAAAATAACAAAAGTTACAATTGAATTAATATTAAGAAAATTAAAAGTCATAATTATAAACTATATAAACTAATACTACACATGAAAAATTAAATTAGTCGCCTTCAAATGCAAATAGAAAGATATAATGTCTAATTAAAGTTTTCTCTTAAACATACCAAATGATATTTTAGTAATCAACACATTTGAAAAAGATGATAAACAATTTCTACAAATATCACAAAAATAATTTCTATCGGATAAGAATTTATTTATATTTGTATTTTATTATTTATTTTTTATATTTATTTTCAATTTATATTTATTCTTCTCATTTTTTTCTTTACACTTTCACAAATTTTTTTACAAATTACTCTTAAAATATTTTAAATAAATTAAGCATAAATATATGAGAAAAATTATATAGTCATATTTTTATTCCATTAAATAAAATATTTCTCATGGCTTTATTCATCCCATGGGTTGGGTGGTGATAGGATAGACAACCGCAATTTAATCTTAAGGCCTCACAAAATGGGAATTAATTTAAATTTTATTAAACTTTAATTGAAACCATCAATAAATATATGTCCTTTAATTTTAGAACACGTTAGAACATTATTTTCCAAAATTTTATTTCAATCAAATAATAAATTCAAGTACAAATTAATTTAAATACTCTCTTTAATTTTTTAAAATAATTTTTGAAAGCATAATTTTAATCAAATAATTAAATTCAAATCTCAATTTAATTAGAATTATAAGTGCAATTTGAATTTAATTTAAAATAAAATAAATTAATTTTTAAACCATAATGGCAAACCTTAAACCTAATTCAGATTATTTATGAA
Organism: Hevea brasiliensis; assembly: GCF_030052815.1. Taxonomy (NCBI): domain Eukaryota; kingdom Viridiplantae; phylum Streptophyta; class Magnoliopsida; order Malpighiales; family Euphorbiaceae; genus Hevea; species Hevea brasiliensis. The sequence continues at coordinate 19,087,758 of NC_079505.1, forward strand.
TTTTCTATTATGATTTAATTACATAACTGTCATTAATATTTAAAAATTAATTTATTTTGTTTAAAACAAATTAAAATCTTATTTATATTGAGATTTGAATTTAATTATTTAATTCAAATTATACTTTAAAAAATTATTTTTTAAAATTAAAAAGGGCAAGTAAACTAATTTACTCTTGAATTAAATTATTTAATTGAAATAAATTTTTAGAAAATAGTGTTTTAAAAAATAATTTCATTGATAAAAAAATATCAATTAATTTGATTAAGAAAATAAGATAGAGAGAGAAGAGAAATAGGGTAAAATGGTAATTTGGTTTTTGGAAAAGAGGGATAAAATAATTATTTTTCTTTTTTTACTTGAAAATCAGCTATTAGTTGAGAGAGATTTTTTCTAAAACAGAAATAGAGTTGAGTAATTATATTTTAATTAATTGAAATTGAATGACTAATTAAAACAAATATTTAATTGAGAGACTATTAGTGCAATTAATCCCAAAAAGTCTTTAGAGTTAATAAAAGAGGCCACATTGCACATAGAGAATATGATTTTCAATGAGCTTCTTTCTACGGAAAAGATTTTATACAATAGTCTTTAAAGTTAGATTTTATATTTTTGTTTCGTTTACTCTTTAATCCTTTTTGTAATTTTAAAAATTAGTTTGAATTTCCTTCAATTCCTATAAATATGTCTTGAACTATTTAGTCCATGTAATGATAATTTCTCTTTATTTTGAATACATTCGCTAATAAAATATTTAATTTAAACTGAATGAAAGGATTAAAGAATAGACATAACAAAAATATAGAGACTAACTAATATAATTTTTAAAATAAAAGAATAAAATAGTTAATTTTATTAAAATAAAAGAACTCAATAATAATTTTTCAAATATTTTTCAATCAACCACTTTGTTCTAAGCTAACAACCAACAAGGATTTGGTAAAGGCTATAACCATAACCCTCATTCCCAAATTTTCAAGCCGATTTTAGATGACAATCCTTATTTTTTGTAGGCTGGACACAGTCCATACCCAGTAGCTCAAGTAACTTTCATCACCGCTTGAAATACAAGCCCTACAAAGAGTTCCAATGCTTAAGAGATTTTGAAGAGTTTCATTACTCCAAGAAAATAAATTAGACTCTAATACTGTGTGACAAACTCAAGATCAACCTCAAACTATAAATGCAAGTAAATAATAACTAGACTTTAATTTTAAATAAAAAAAAGACAAATGATAAAATTTTAAATTAGTTTCTTTCTTAAATAAGTGATCTGATTTTGTGAGTTTTTTTATATGCTAACTTTAAAATATATATATATATATATATATATATATATATATATATATATATATATTTCAATTATAATTAATTCTTAAAATTAAATTTTTTAAAATAAATATAAAAAATAAATAATTTAATTGAATTTCACAAAAATTTAATATTTTAAAATTAAACAAAACAAGGAGTAAATTTTCATTGTGACGTGAGGGGGCTAATCTCATTTAACTCTTGGATTGAAATTTTCAAATGGCACATGAGACAGGCTTGTGGGATTAGCTTTTCAAATGGTCTAATCATTTTATTTCCGTTCTTTAAAAAAAATTATAAAAAAAAAACAATAATTTTTTTTTTCATAAAAATTTTATTTTTCTTATAATTTTAATTATTCTTCTTTTATTAGCTTTTCTCTCTATAAGACTCAGACTTTAATACTTCATTTGGACAACTTATGGAAGGAGAAAGAAAATTATATAAGAATTTTTTTTATTTTCTCCTTTTATATTTATATTTAGATGAAAGAAAAATAAATTTATTTTCCTTTATTGAAAATAAAAATAAGCGAAAGAACATGATGTTCAAAATGACATTATAAATGCTTATACTGTTGAAACTTTGAATATTATTATTAATGATTTGGGTGATGATCTCTTTGCAATTTTAGTTGACGAGTCTCGTAATATGTCTGTGAAAAAACAAATGATTGTTATCTTACGTTATGTTGACAAAAATGATTGTGTTATTGAGAGATTTTTTGGAATTGTGCATATTTTTTATACAAGTGCTTTGTCTCTTAAATCATCAATTGAGTCATTGTTTGCTAGGCATGGATTAAGCATGGCAATATTACGAGGCTCAGGTTACGACGTTACGATGGAGCTAGTAACATGAGAGGTGAATTCAATGGTTTGAAAAGCTTAATTATGAGGGAGAATAAAACTGCATAATATGCTCATTGTTTTGCTCATCAGCTTCAATTAACCCTTGTTGTTGTTGCAAAAAGCGATATTCATATTGCATCGCTTTTTAATATGATTGCTAGTTTGTTGAATGTTGTTGGAGCCTCATGTAAATGTCGAAATATTCTTCGAGAAAGTCAAGCCACTGAAGTTTCTGAGGCATTAAAAACTAGTGAAATGATAAGTTATCGTAGATTAAATCAAGAAACTAGTCTTAAAAGAGCAACAGATGCACATTGGGGTTCACATTATGGTACAATTCTAAATTTGATCAACATGTCGTCAACTGTGGTAGAGATACTTAATAGTATTGTTAAGGATGATACAAGTTCAGAGCAAAGGGCAGAAGCATATGGTCTATTAGAAGTAATACAATCTTTTGATTTTATATTTAGCTTACATTTAATAAAAGGTAAGTTAGAAATTACAGATGAATTATCAAAAGCTTTGTAAAGAAACGAGCAAGACATTGTTAATACCGAGACATTGGTTACAATATCAAAACAAATGTTACAAATGATGAGAGATAAAGGATAGGATAAGTTGTTAGCTAAAGTTTGTTTATTTGTGAGAAACACAATATAATTGTTTTGAACATGGATGATATGTTTCAAATGAAAGGGAGATCATGGTGAAAAATTCATCAAGTTACCAATTTACATCAATCAAGTGGAGTTATTTTATGCAATCCTAGATTTACAACTTCAAGAACTCAATAGTCGTTTTACTGAGATGAATACCGAATTGCTTCTTTGTGTGGCATGCTTAAATCCAAATAATTCATTTTCATCTTTTGATAAAGAAAAATTGATTCATCTTGCTCAATTTTATTCATGTGACTTTTCATCAACGGAGGTTATGGCACTTGATAATCAACTTGAGACTTATATTATTGATGTGTGTTCTAATGATCAGTTTTCAACAATTAAGGGAATTGGTGGTTTTACTCAAAAGTTTGTCCAAACAAAGAAGAATTTAGCATATCCACTAGTTTACTTACTTGTGAAATTGGCATTGATATTACATGTTGCAAATGCAAGTGTTGAATGGGCATTTTCTACAATGAAAACTGTGAAAATTCAATTGCAGAATTGGATGGGAGATCAATTGTTTAATGATTATTTGATTATATATGTTGAGAAAGATGCCTTTGATAGCATTGATAATAAAGCGATTATGCAACGCTTCCAAAAAATGAAAACTCATTGAGAACAATTATAAATTTAAAATTATAATGAGAATTTATAATTCATAAAATTATTTTATTTTTCCCACTTAATTGTTGTTATATATTGAAATTTTATATGTATCATCATTTTTTTCTCTATAAATGATTTATTATTATATACAATATTTTTTTCCTCTAAACTGAATAAAATAAAATTTTTTTGACCCACTGATTCTAAATTCGGCCTTCGCCCGTGATTGCTACACTGGGTAAAGAGAAGATGAGCATCTCTCTCTTATCGATGAATCACACTCTTGAGGTTTCTCTTTACCCAAAAATGATGACTCCACAGTTATATACTGTTGTACTATACTAAAATAAAAAAAAAAAAGAGAAGGAGAGGAGAGATGGAAGGGTAATTTTATTTATTTATTTATTTTACTTTTTTTATTCCCTTGTATACCCATCCAATAAAATAAAACTATAAATAGAATAAAATTAACACTAATTTTTTAATTTTAAAAATTAATTAAAATTTTAAATAAATTAAAAAATGCTTAAATTTTTTTTATTAATTTGTCATATTTTCAAATAAATTTTATTTTTATGTCAATAAAATATTATAATTTATAAATTTATTAAAAGTTTTTAAAAATATTATTCATAAAAATTATTTAGATTTTATTTAAATGATTAATTGTTTGAAATAAAAATAAATTTTGATTTTATATTAAAATATAATTAAAAAATCATAATATTAAAATTCTCATTCATTTCATGGTTAAATGACTAAAAAAAAAATCAAAACCTTTATAAGTTTTCCAATTTTAGGCAAACTTTTTTATTTTATCAGTTTAATATTAAACTTTCACATTAGTTTTAATTTTAGTAATTAGCCAAATTGAATTATTTAATTGATAAAAATAATTTAAATTTTTGCCAATATTATTAATATTACTCATTCTTTTTATTTTTATGTCAATTGTAGCAGCTACACTCAAATTGATAAAAATATTATTTTATTTAATTTCTTTATTATTTTGAAAATTATAATTATATTTATTTTAGTTATATTATTTGTTCATATTTTATGTTTAAATATTTGATTTTTTTCTTTAAATTTGAAATAAAATAATAAGAAATATGTGAATTAAAAGTATAAGTAGAGGGGGAGAGAGAGAGAGAGAAAATAAAATTAAGATAATAATATTGGATATATTATTCATTTTATTTTTTTTATCAACTTGAAGTTTGTTAAAATTAAAAAAAAAACTAAAATTATTTAATATATTAATCTATATCTATGTAATACATAATGTCAGAAGAGGGGGAAGAGAAATTAGCTTTGATCAAATTGCCCTTCATTATTTATAGTATTTATAATTATATTTTTTAATATTTAATTTAATTTTAAAGTTTATGTAAATTTAAAATATTTAGAACTTAAAATTTGATTGTCTATATAATTTTAAAGTTTATATAAATCTAACATTTTTTGTCCTACTTGTATTTAAAGTCTATTTAATTAATTTTTTATTATAATATAATTTTAAATAAAATTTTATAAAAATATTTTCATGATTTATATTATTTACAAAAATAGAAAGGTGTTTTATTTATATAAATAAATTTTTAATGAATCCTAATAAATTTTTATCTCTATCTTATAATTATTTATATAAAATTATTTGAATATAATTATTTAAATTTACGTAAAAGAATAAGAAAAGAAATTAAGCCATACATATGAATTCTTTTATTAATAATTTTCAAATTTTCATTTAATTTAATTTCTTATAAGTTAATTAAAAAAATATTTCATATAAAATAAATTTATATTTTTCTTAATTATAGATATATTTCTAAAATTTTTAATTATTACATTAATATATGAATTAATTCTAATTAAAATTAAATTTACAAATCTTATGTAAATAATATATATATATATATATATCGTAACACCCCTAATTTTTAAATAATTATTTATGTATAAATTATGATATTTTAATGTATTAAATATTACAGTATTTAATTTGAATTTTTTGGGTTTTTAAAATTAGATTTTTATTTTACGAGATAATAAATTTTAATGATTTTTAAAGATTAATTTAAAGACCATGTGATAAATCTAAAAATATATTTAGACTCCAAAAATTTTTTTGAGCTTTTTGTAATTTTTTTGAAATTTTTGGACTTCGTTTTGCGCTTAGGGTAGAGCAAAAATCTAATTTTGAATATTTTGAATTGAACTGGCTGAGTCAAATTGGACCGATCGAATCAGACTGGTCTTCTTTTTCTCTCCCTCTTCTTTCTTGTGTGTCACCTTCCCCTCTCTTCTCTCTTCTTTTTCTCTCTCTCCTCCCCTCCCCATCGCCAACCGTCCCCCCACCCCAGCTCCCTTGCACGCCAGCGCACCTCCAGCCACCCTCCCCCATCGGCGCCGCTCCTCTAGTCGGCCGAAAAATCTCCTTAAAGTCTCTCCCCTTCAAACCAAGCCGTTTCACCTTCCTTGGCCAATTCCGGCCGATTCAGTCACCGATTGGACCGAGTCAAGTCCCCTTCGACTTCTACTCCTCGAGAGCTTTCCATAGACACCTATTTCATCAATTTTCATTGAGCAGTTTGTGCGAATCAAGTTCAGAAAGTTTTAGCCAATTTCGACTTTTGGACTAAATTTTTTCCAAACCGTGAACCCCACTGAGATTCTGAGACCACCAGCACACTCCACTCGTCAAGAGCTTCGAAATAACACCAATTTGAAATTTTTTTGACATTAAAATTTTGGTGGGTCCCATGAACTTAGCAGTGATTTTTCGGATATTTAATAAGTCTGTTTAATTAAATAAAAATAATATTCTAACTCCTAGTGTTATGGACTTCTAGTAGGCATTCTCGTTTCAAGGAAATTCTATCAATGATCAAAACTGCATTTTCGAGCCGAACCTGCGGGTTGTCAGACCCACTTCAGAAGTGGGTAAATATTATAGTGCTTCTCGCCATTTTCAAATGCTCTGAACGGATTTCAGGTGTCATAATTGATGTAAGTGAACCCGAACTCTAAATTTTCATTTTTGTCTAATGCTAGATTTAGAATAAAATTCATAAAATATTCATGGGTAGCCAATAAATTATAATTTCTTTTGCAATAGCATAATAGCATTGCTAAGGACTGCGAGGCATGTTTATAGAATTTTTGGGGTTAGTTTGATTGTTTTTTGCAAAATGTTAGTCTTAAACTTTATAGCTGAATTGTGTAGTTATTTGAATTTTGGTTAGTTTGGAGAGCCCAGGAGAGGCAATATGATGATGTTGTGATGTAGCCCTGAGGCCATTGAATTAGAAAGTGTTATTTGAGTTACTTTGCAAGTTGAATAGGTTCTAGGTATAGGGAAAATTTTATCGAATTTTCAGCATAAACTTAGGATGTCTTTGACTCTTTAAATTATTGTTTTAATTTAATACTGATAGATTCATGAATGTAATTATTTAGGTGATCCGAGTCAACCTTCTTTCTCTGCTCAGCCGCCTCAGTGATCTCCGATTATTCTATGAGTAGATATTGATTTTATTTATAATTTCAATATTATTATACATTTAAGGCATGCTCATGCATTCACTTATATATATATATATATAGTGTTGACCCCGTGTAGCTCAAAATGAGCATTGATTTTGATGATAACAAAACTCAAACAGAATCTATCTAACCCAACTTTAAAGTGATGTGTAGATTCCTTTTCTTATTCCCAAAGAATTTTTGAAGCTGCATCTAAGGAGGAAGAGTACTCAAAGGCATTTCAAGACAAATCCAAAATGAGAAAAGAACAAGACTATGAAAGCCAAGACTCAAAGTAAAGGTATGAAAGTCATAGAGTTAGAGATTGAGTCTTAGGTCTTTTGTGAAAAGAATAGATGAGAGTTTAGTCGAATGGAGCTCAAAAATGAAACTTTATTTCTAATTATTTTTTCTCATCATGACCTTGGATACTGCTATTGAAACATATTTTTCTCTTAAGGTCTAAATCATTTTTTTAATATTACAAGTTGAGACATGCAGCTGTTGACTTAGTTTGCTAACTGGTTTGCTAAAATATTAGTTTGCTAATGTGTTTGCTAAAACATTAGTTTACTAACTAGTTTACTACTGTTGCCAAAATATCATTAGTTTGCTAAATGATCAGAGCTGCTCAACTTCGCACAAAAAGACAAAATAACGGTCATTTTGTCTTGGGCAGTGTGTATAACGTTCCAAAAAGGTTTCAAACGGTCTAAAATGATTTGGGACTATAAATACACCTTCTTTACTTCATTTACATTTTGATGAAAGCTTACATTTGAACTCCAACTTTGATTTTTCATTTATTGCTTTCATTCAAGAGCTTTAAAGACATTGAGCTACCATTGGCAAATCAACTCATCTCTTCTTTATAGTTTTATTTGTATTGAGTAAGAGTGAGTGTTAAAACATTAAGTTGCATTTAAGAGAGATTGTACAAGCACCTATTGAAGCTTGAGAGAGAGTAAGTGCTTAAGATAGCACTTGTGAAGGTTTCAAGCTACCTTGGTAAAAGCTTGGTGTTGAAAAGTTGTAAAGGGCTTTTGGTCTCTTGCTTTTAAAAGAGCAAATAGTGGAGAGAAGACTCAAAGAGGGTTCTTTGAGAGAGTGGATGTAAGCTAGTTAAGCCGAACCACTATAAAAATCATTGTGTTTGATCTCTCTAACCTTAACCTCTTTACTTTTGTGCAATTTAATTTTTATACATGACCTTGAATGTTGATTGAATATATTGAGTTGGTATATTTGAGGATTTATGAGTATGATGAGAAATTAGTTGAATGTCTTGTGATGCATGTTGTGATAGCCATAAATATTGATTAAAGCTTGAATTACAATTTAGGAACACTTTATTGAAATACATATCACTGTCATTATATATTAAGGAGCACCTAGTTGAACAAAGCCACAATTTTTCATTAGGCTACAAGCAAGGGCCGAAAAATTGCTAAAGTCCAATTCACCCCCCTCTTGGACTATTTTGGGACAACAAATTAGTATCAGAGTTTATCTCTCTTGCTTAGGGTGTTACAACCTTAGAGTGATCCATAATGGCTGGTTTATCTAGCAATACTGCCGGTATACCCGCACCACTAGCTGAATGCTACTCAATCACTAGACCACCACTTTTCAATGGCACTAATTATTCATTTTGAAAAGTAAGAATGAGAAATTTCATACAATCTGTAGATATTGATGCATGGAGAATTATTAAAAATGGTCCACATGTTCCTCAAAAGAATGGTCCAGGAACTACAAAAGTTTCAAAACATGAAGATGAATATGATGACAATGATTGGAAAAAAATTTCTATAAATGCTAAAGCTATTAATATTTTGCATTGCTCACTTGACCTTAATGAATACAATCGTGTTTCAGGATGTCAATCTGCTAAGGAAATTTGGGATAAGCTTGAAGTCACTTATGAAGGAACTGATGTCGTCAAAGAGTCCAAAGCAAACCTTCTTATTCGAGATTATGAGCTGTTTGAAATGAGGCCAGGAGAATCAATTGCGGATATGAGTACAAGGTTTATCGATCTTGTAAATCTTCTCAAAGTGCTTGGTAAAAGATTTGAGGAAGCTGAACTTGTGAAGAAAATTCTTAGATCACTTCCAAAATCTTGGGAAGCAAAGACTACAGTTATCCAAGATACTAAGGATTTTAAAACATTTACTTATGATGAACTCATTGGATCTCTCATTGCACATGAGATGGTATAAAAGAAAGATGAGGTTGAAAATGAGCAGAAAAAGAAGAAAAGCATTGCTCTTAAGTCAAACAAAGATGAAGATAAGAAGAAAGGAGTTGCATTCAAAGTTGACTCAAGTGACAACTCAAGTGCTTCAAGTGATGATGATGATGATGAAATGGCTATGCTTGCAAGAAAATTCAAAAGAGCTTTCAAGAAGGGAGGAAGCAAATACAAGAAATTCTTGAAAAAGTATACTCCCAAGGATAAATATTTTAGGGATTCAAAAGAAGAAATTGTATGTTATGAGTGTCACAAACCTGGACATATCAAGCCCAAATGTCCATTACTCAAAAAGAAGAAAGGAAAAAAAGATAGGAGCAAGAAAGCTATGAAAGTAGTATGGAGCAACAGTGAAGAATCTTCAAATGATGAATCAAGTGACAAAGAAACTGCTCTTCTTTGTATGATGGCACTTGAAGAGAAAATCGAGAGTTCACAAAAGGAAGAAGAAAGTGACAATGAGGTAAATTCTTATGAATCTCCTAATGTAGAAGAACTTGAACTTGCATTTGCTAAAGTATATGATGAGTATAGAAATTACAAGAGAAAGTGCACTAAAATGAATTTAGAAATTGAATCATTGAGATCACAAAATATTGCCATGTCCAATGTGTATAAAGAAAATGAATTTTACAAAGGACAAATTGCCTTGTTTAAAGAACTAAATTTAGAGTTGAAAATCTAAAAAGAAACTTGTGAAATGCTCATTGAGAAAAATAAAGTTCTTGAAGCTAAAGTAGAGTCTTTGACAAATGATTTGGCAAAATTTACAAAAGGAAAAGAAACTCTATATGTACTTCTTGGAAACCAAAGAATTTCAAATGAAAAATATGGAATTGGTTTTGATGGTTTCATGAACTATGACAAGTACAAGAATTATTTCATTAAAGCATCTACATCCTCTTTGCCCAATATCACATGTTATTATTGTAATAAAAGAGGTCATATGATTAGTTCTTGTGCACTTAGGAAGAATCTTCTTAAAGTAAAAAAGGTATGGGTGCCAAAGGGAACCTTACCTAAGGTCACTAACCCCCAAGGACCCAAAGTTGCTTGGGTACCTAAAGCTTAATGATTAAATTTCAGGTTTGTTTCAAAGGGATGAAGGAAAGTGAAAAATGGTATATAGATAGTGGTTGTTCAAAGCACATGACCGGTGAAAAGGACAAGTTTTCAAAAATTACAATGAAAGATGGAGGATATGTAAAATTTGGAGATAAAGGAAAAGGAAAAATAATTGGAAATGGCACAATTGGAACCAAACCTTGTATTGAAGATGTGTCGCTTGTTGAAGGATTGAAATACAACTTGCTAAGTGTAAGCCAACTTTGTGATAAAGGTTTTGAGGTAAAGTTTACTTCTTCTCTATGTACAATCAATAACTTAGATAATGACACATTGTTCATTGCCAATAGATCCAATAATGTTTACTTGCTTGACATGAATAATTTTGAAACTAATCATGGTACATGTCTAGTATCTTTTGATAACTCTTGTTATTTGTGGCATAGAAGACTGGGTCATGCAAGCATGCATACACTCTCAAAACTGTCTAAGAAAGAACTGGTTAATGGTCTTCCTAAAATTAATTATGAAAATGAATTTCAATATAAAGCATGTGCACTAGGAAAGCATACTAGAGCATCTTTTAAATCTAAAAATATTGTGTCTACCACTAGGCCATTAAAATTGCTTCATCTTGATTTATTTGGACCCGTAACTCCTACTAGTCTTGGTGGGAAGTCATATGCTTTAGTTATTGTTGATGACTATTCAAGATATACATGGACATTCTTTCTTGCTCACAAGGATGTGACTTTTGAGAAATTCACCTCTTTTAGTAAAATGGTTCAAAATGAAAAAGGTTTTTGCATCACATCTATAAGAAGTGATCATGGAACTGAATTTGAAAATCATTTATTTGAGAGATATTGTGATAAACATGGAATCAACCATAATTTTTCAGCTCCTAGAACACCACAACAAAATGGGGTAGTAGAAAGGAAAAATAGGACTTTGCAAGAAATGACTAGAACTATGTTGAGTGAAAATAATTTGCCAAAGTACTTTTGGGCTGAAGCTGTTAATACATCTTGCTATGTGTTGAATAGAGTTTTGATTAGACCAATTTTGAAAAAGACGCCCTATGAGCTGTGGAAAGGAAGAAAACCAAATATCTCATATTTCAAAGCATTTGGTTGTAAGTGCTATATTTTAAATAACAATGTCGCAAGGAGTTTTGCGGTCGCCTGGACGAACCCTCACCGAAGTGGAAAAGAATGAGGAGTCGCCACTTTAATTTTGAGGGAAACTAAAGAAAACCATTTGTGAAGATAAATTGAAATGAAACCACTTCAAGACAGAGATTCTAGGTTCGGGGTCCGTAAACGGGTGGGGAAGGTGTTATGCACCCCACCTCGTCCCTTAATAAGGGTAAGTAGATTTAACTTTGCATTCTTTATAAATTAGTGAGGAGGGCTTGAATGGAAATATTAATCCTTTTAACCAAAAGGAATATTTGATTTTTCACTAAATTCGGATTACCCAGATACATAAGTAAATGAGACAACCTTAGTGAATTACCGTTGTACGTTTATTTTGCTTGAAGGGGCTATTAGGTTAAAATTCAATTTGAGAATCGGATAAGAACTCTCCTCCGATCTCTTTTAGTTAAAATTTTGGGTGGAGAATCAGATAAGAACTCTCCTCCGATCTCCTTTTAAATATTTATTAAAGTTTTTAGGTGAGAATCGGATAAGAACTCTCCTCCGATCTCCTTTTAAATATTTATTAAAAATTTTTAGTTTGAGAACCGGATAAGAACTCTCCTCCGATCTCCTTTTAAATATTTATTAAAAATTTTAGTTTGAGAACCGGATAAGAACTCTCCTCCGATCTCTTTTAAATATTTATTAAAATTTTTAGTTTTGAGAACCGGATAAGAACTCTCCTCCGATCTCTTTTAAATATTTATTAAAATTTTTAGTTTGAGAATCGGATAAGAACTCTCCTCCAATCTCTTTTAAATATTTATTAAATTTTTAGCTTGAGAACCGGATAAGAACTCTCCTCCGATCTCTTTTAAATATTTATTAAAATTTTTAGTTCGAGAATCGGATAAGAACTCTCCTCCGATCTCTTTTATTTTAATGGGACTCGGATAAAGGCTCTTCCGATCTCTTCGAAATTTGATCACATCTATATATCATAAGAGTCTAAGTTTAAGAGTTCTAATATTCAAAGATGCCAAGGGTCGTAATAAGACTTCTTTTAACTCATTGACACTTTGTGACTAAATAAGGGATGCCGGACTGAATTTTTTCGACCTCCCATATGGTCGCCTTACCAGTATCCTATGTGTTCCATTTTACTTATCTGAGATTTGATTTTTATTCCGCCTTATGGCATTATGCCGGATCGCCTTCTACGTCAGCCTAGTGATTCAATTCTGCTATTTCCCTGACGTGTTATTTAGACCCTCTTTTTCAAAGAGACCCTTAAAATACAGTTACCTATGTTTTATCCAACCACTTATACATTACTCGGGACTAGATGACTTGCGTTCAAAAATAATAAAGATCAACAAAAATATGGATTGGCCGACGCGGAAGCAAACTAGAGCACAACCTATCTTTGCATTTTTCAAGCGTGATATGGTCTTAAAGAAAATAACATGCATAAAAAGAAGAAAGGAAATACGTAAAACAAGAACTAAACTTAATAAAATGGCAATATGAACACTGACCTGTAAGGAGTCGAATCTAGTGAGCTAACTACAGAATCACAGAACGTAATAAAATCGCAAGTTGATAGCCAGGAGACTAAGGTTCGCCTTGGAACAAAGAGTACTTCACTAAATGCAATCGAGTCAGAATTATACCCGAGTTTAAATGAGATTGAGCATGGACGACGGAAATGAAAATAAAGATAACCAGGAACTGAAAAATGTGAACGCTACGGGATAATGAACGAGCTGAAAATGAAGAGTTTCAGCGTTCAAAATCTTTTCAGAAAACACTTCAGGAAACTGGTTCCAAAAGTCCTTCTTATGAAAGCAGAATAACGATCTGAATTAAATTTCAGAGTTTTTCCGCTATAGTAACTACCTCCTTTTTTTCGTCCGTCCCTTGAACAGTTTTTCATGCAGGTATTTATAGGAACCGGGTGCTCTCCATGAAGGGTCAAGATCTATTTTGAGGGAGATGGAGGGTCAGGATTTCAAAGGACATGATCGGATGCTTGAGAATTAAAGAGAATCAAAATGAACGGCCGAGATCATTCTCAGGATACTTGTCCTTTTCTTCTTCTAATCTGACGGTCCGAAACTTCGTTGACCTGGGCGATCCAAGGGCTGGGAATAAAAGGCGCCGGTCTTGTCGTCTTCTCCTTTGATCTAAAGGCTCTGGACTCGTCCTTGCAAGTGAGACCAACGGTGGAGATTGGGATGTACAGGACTGTCATGACATACTCTGGCACCTGTCAGCATTGTGGGCGATTCTCAGGCGTGCGGTAGAGATTTCGTCTGCAACGCTTTAACTACCTTGGTTCTGATTCTGACGATGGTTATTGGGATTTGTCTTATTCTCTTTGTCTTTCGATCTCCCCTCTTTCTGATCTTCTTGACACGCGCCCTTTTCGATCTTTCATACCGGTCTCCCCTCTTTCGATATCTATCATTCCGATCCTTTCCTTAGTCAGGCCCGGTCCGGTCAAAGCATTAATTTCCCACCGATTCCCGAAGCGTCCGCTTCGTTTTCTGCTTAGCAATAAATGCCTGATTTCTCCCTATATATACCCCTGACAGAAGAGACTTCCCTCATTCGATTTTCCTCTCTCCCTTCTTACTTTCCTGTTCTAGCTACTCCGGCAGTAATTTCGACTACGACTGTGGCTTTTGATCCCTTTCCGATGGACTTCTTTATTCCCCGACTGAAAATTTACGATCCCGGTGATCGAATAATCGCGATAACCTTATCTGATGATGGTGGGAGAACTGGATCGCGGACCTCGATCTTGTCGATCTCGAGTCATTCGACCGGTATAATCGGCAAACTGATTTCGACCGAGAAAGCTGCTAATGTTCCGCCAACCCTTGGCGGTTGCTTTTCCAAGTTTATTCGGCTTCTCACCACATTGGGTGTTCCGACAGCGGCTTTCCTCCACATTGGGTGTTCCGACAGCGGCTCGGTTCCTGGTCGGTGACACCCTTTGGATCAGTTACAATGTAGGCTTTGACATAGGCCCTTTAGATAGGATGTTCCGCTGATCTTTAGAGATCGCCCAAATGATGTAATTAGACCTTTAATGTAATCCGATCTTGAGATCGCCCAAATGATGTAATCTGACTTTTTGGAAATGTAATCCGATCTCTTGAGATCGCCCAAATGATGTAATCTGACTTTTTGGAAATGTAATCTGATCCCTAGAGATCGCCCAAATGATGTAATCTGACTTTTTGGAAATGTAATCCGTTCCCTAGAGATCGCCCAAATGATGTAATCCGGTCTTTTGGAAATAAAAATCTTATTTCGCCAATTATCATCTTATCGATTATTTTCCGATCTCTGATGTATTTGTCCGATCTGGTTCCTAACTAAACAACCCTTAAAAATATTTATCTTACTATGCCGATCTCCAGTTAACCGATCTCTTTATGTAATTTTGGAATATTCGAGAGACGTGTCAGAACAGCTGGCGAGTCCCGCTAACCGATGCATTGCCTGAAACATCGTGAGCATTAAATGCTCGGACGAGTATAAATAGGGGTGGGGTTTAGCCAGTTGCTCTCTTATGCCACTTTCAGTCTCTCGCGAACAGTTCCAAAATTCTCTCGAATTTCAAGCTCTTCCGACACCGATCAAGCTCCGGTAAGGGTTTTGATCCTTCTTTTACTTTAAGTTCTTTATTTCTTTTGAAAATGAGCGGCGCCGAAGGTCAGAGGGCGGCAAGCCCACTTTCCGTCCACGTTTCGTGGTCATCAGATGAAGTAGAGGTGGTCAGGCCAAGCGCGCTACCCGCACCTCCTAGGGTCCCCGTTCCAGCTCAGGGGCAAACAGCATCATCAAGGCATGCGCCTTCTTCAGGGAGAGAGAACCTTCCTATGGACGAGCTGCCGTCAATCTTGCAAGAAACCGACCTGCAATCGTTCAGCCAGGAGTACAACATCCGGCTCGATTCATATGAACTCATCCGGTGTCACGGCGATCACCGAGCCGATCACTTCTTCGAAGAGAACGATATGATCATGATATACGAGGAACAATTAAAAGCCGGACTGCGGTTCCCTCTCGATGACTTCTTTAAAGAAGTTCTAAAATTTTTCCAAGTGTGCATCGCCCAAGTTCATCCGAACTCGTGGCGGATTTTAGTAGCCTTCCGAGGTCTCTGTCGAGCTAAAGGATTCCGTCCTACACCTAAGGTATTTGCCGAGCTGCATAGATTAACCCGTCGAAAAGATGACGAGTTCTGGTTCTTCCAGGCGAAGCCACATTGCGGGCTTTTCACCGATTTGCCTTCCTCCTTGAAAAATTGGAAGAATCTCTTCTTCATTCTAAGAAGCAAAATTCCGAACGGCTTTGAGGGTTTCCCTCGTAGCTGGCTACACCTAGGCCCCTCAATTCTGAAGCGACTAGTATTGAATGGGGAGGAAGGCCTGATGGTGATGGAGCTGAAAGAACAGGAGAGCAGAGAGAAGTTCTCTTGCTTGGACGCAGTGACTGCCGAACTTCATCACTGGACAATGCAACTAGTCACGGGCCAAGATCGCGAGCTTCCGCTCTCTGACCTCGGCATCGGTATTTTCTAAATCTCAGATCTCGGGACCTTAGCGATCTCACTGACCTCTCTTTTGTGCAGGTATGACAAGAGACGAAGCCTCCAAGGAGAAACGGAAGAGAAAGAGGGAGATCTCCCGAAAAGTACGGGAGATGAAGCAAGCCGAGGAAATGCAGACACCCAGGCATGAGCCCGGGGAAATACAAGAAGGCCCGCTTCAACCTTCGGGACCGACGGTCGAAGAAGTGGTCCGATCCCCTCCTCGCCGAGAAGAGCCGCCTCCACCTCCTCCAGTTGCTCCGAGCACCGAAGGGGGTTCTTCTCAACCTTCTGTGAGGCCCCTTTCTCGTGGCGCTCAAGTGCTGGTCGCTTCCCTGGAGAAGAGCCGGACTGTTCGGGAGAACCCAGGTTTTGCCAAAGTCTTGGGGTCTTCCATCTGCCTTCGGGAAGACCGGGATAGGCTGTCTCCGAATACTCTTGATAACATCTTAACCAAATCCATGAGCCTGAACGTGGAGTGCTTGGTGAATCAGCACATAGTTCGGGAAAAGGCTCACCACCTGGGTAAGGAGGTCGAGAAGAAGAGTCAGGAAGTGGCTTCCCTTCGATCCCAACTCTCATCCACTCAAAGCTATATATCCGATATCGAGGGGCAGATGAAACTTTATGAGGATAAGCTAGCCGAGCGGCACTGTTCGCCGAGCGAACTCGTGATTCGAAGAAATTCAGCGCCGGCTGATGAAGCTGCTCAACTCGCTCACCTTACTGAGGAGCTCAAAGCGAAAGAGGAAGAGATGGTGACTGGAGTGGCCGGCGCTTATGTGAACGCCCACAGAGATCTCCTGGCGGAGCTTAAGAAGCGTTACCCTGAGGAGGACTTCTCTTAGATGGCCAACCTGGCTCCCGAGGATGGAGGTGAAGAGAGTGAGGAGGAGGCTGAGGGTGAGAGGGGAGACGGACAAAATGTAGATCAGGCTGGGGGTGATCCTCCAGCTGAATAACTTGTACAAATTTTTGAAATGAAATGAAATGTAATGCCTCTTTTGTTCGATGAATGGTTGTGATCGGGAAAATTTCTAAATTATTAAACACTTGATTGTCTGAGTATGTTGAAATAACTGAAAGTGATTATTAACCTAAGTGTGAGAGATCGGAAAACACAATGAGCATGAGATCGGTAAGGAACCAACGCTAAACGGGACTTAATTAAAATTGAAAATTTGGCTTGAACATTTAAGATCGGGATCATCATTAAACCGGAACGGAACCTTTGATTATTCCTAAACTTTTGAAAGGGAGATCAGTAATGAAACTGGTAACAAAGATCTAGTGTTAGTTCAATTTCTTTTGTGAAAAGAGATCAGGAATATACTTGACTGGTCAGGAGATTCGACAATGGGTTTGAGAGATCGGTGAATGATTTAATAGACCGGTAAGGCTTTGACTGATATGAGGACTTAGCATTGATTTAATTCCTTGTGAGGAGAGATCAGAAATGTAGTTATCTAGCAAAGGGAGATCGGGAATGTAATTGGCTGTCAAATGGAGGCTTAGTACTGGGGATCGGTTTCAAAGTTTATTGATTCTGGGGATCGGCCAAAATATGGTGTCGACAGCTGCCCCTCTTTACATAATTTCTATTAAAGGGAAAATTTTTCCGTGTAGGAATTATGTAAAGATTCAGACCCATATTTTGGACGATTAGGTGTTCGAAGTTAGGGAACTAAAGCATACCTAAGTTAGTGATCTAGAGATTGACAACAGGAGTTAAAATACTAGAAAATTAAAATCAACTTGGATCAGAGGAACCAGAGGTCGATAACAGGAAAATTAAAATCAACTTAGATCAAGGAACCAGAGGTTGATAACAGGAAATGTAAATTGCTGGAAATTAAAATCAACTTAGATCAAGGAACCAGAGGTTGATAACAAGAAATGTAAATTGCATGAAATTAAAATCAACTTAGATCAAGGAACCAGAGGTTGATAACAGGAAATGTAAATTGCATGAAATTAAAATCAACTTAGATCAAGGAACCAGAGGTTGATAACAAGAAATGTAAATTGCATGAAATTAAAATCAACTTAGATCAAGGAACTAGAGGTTGATAATAGGAAATGTAAATTGCTGGAAATTAAAATCAACTTAGATCAAGGAACCAGAGGTTGATAACAGGAAATGTAAATTGCATGAAATTAAAATCAACTTAGATCAAGGAACCAGAGGTTGATAACAGGAAATGTAAATTGCATGAAATTAAAATCAACTTAGATCAAGGAACCAGAGGTTGATAACAGGAAATGTAAATTGCAGGAAATTAAAATCAACTTAGATCAAGGAACCAGAGGTTGATAACAAGAAATGTAAATTGCTGAAAATTAAAATCAACTTAGATCAAGGAACCAGAGGTTGATAACAGGAAATGTAAATTGCATGAAATTAAAATCAACTTAGATCAAGGAACCAGAGGTTGATGACAGAAATGTAAATTTCATGTAATTAAAATCAACTTAGATCAAGGATCCATAGGTTGATAACAGAAATGTAAATTGCTGGAAATTAAAATCAACTTAGATCAAGGAACCAGAGGTTGATAACAGAAATGTAAATTGCATGAAATTAAAATCAACTTAGATCAAGGAACCAGAGGTTGATAACAGGAAATGTAAATTGCATGAAATTAAAATCAACTTAGATCAAGGAACCAGAGGTTGATAACAGGAAATGTAAATTGCTGGAAATTAAAATCAACTTAGATCAAGGAACCAGAGGTTGATAACAGGAAATGTAAATTGCTGGAAATTAAAATCAACTTAGATCAAGGAAGCAGAGGTTGATAATAGGAAATGTAAATTGCAGGTAATTAAAATCAACTTAGATCAAGGAACCAGAGGTTGATAACAGGAAATTTAAATTGCAGGAAATTAAAATCAACTTAGATCAAGGAACCAGGGGTTGATAACAGGAAATTTAAATTGCAGGAAATTAAAATCAACTTAGATCAAGGAACCAGAGGTTGATAACAGGAAATTTAAATTGTAGGAAATTAAAATCAACTTAGATCAAGGAACCAGAGGTTGATAACAGGAAATGTAAATTGCATGAAATTAAAATCAACTTAGATCAAGGAACCAGAGATTGATAACAGGAAATTTAAATTGCACTTACAAAGCAATCCTAATCCAGGCACAAGAAGTTCTTCCCCAATGAAGTGTACTTAATAGAATCCCGAAGGCCAATGATGAATGGAGGACGAGTTGCAAGACTTGACCTATGACCCAATTTCTTCAAATGCCCCATTTCTGTTTTTTGACTTTTTCCCGAAAAGCGCCCTTGCGGGTTTTCACTTCCCCTTCGTCTAGAAGCGCCCTTCCGGGTTTTCACCTCTAGTTCTTTTTTTTTTTCTAGGATGCCCTTTCGGGTTTTCACCCCTATTTTCTTTTCTTTTTGTGTACCCTTTTCCTGGCCATTCCCTGCAAATCTCATAGTAAAGTACGTGAGGTTATCAATTTTCAAATTCTAATCTTATGGCAAAATTTTAACTGATTAATAGCGCATTAAATAAAGAGAAAGGATAGCATTAAAGAGTGAGTAAACGGGAAAAATAAAAGCAGAGGGAACAAAATATAACTTTATTACGGTTTTAGGAAAAACAAGGATAGACTTTCAAAGAAAAAGGGTACAAGGATAGATCTCACATATTCCTTATGGTTGATTTTGAAATCTTTTAACTGCCATTATTTCAAGTTCTCTGAAGCCTCATGCCGTGACAGTTTCCTCTTCATCCTGGTTTCATGCGCCATTCCTTATTTCTCCCTTTTTGTTCTTGGGATGCCCTTTCGGGTTTTCACCCCCAGATTTTTTTTTTTTTTTTTTTTTTTCAGGACGCCCTTTCGGGTTTTCATTCCTCACTCATTTTACAGAAAGCGCCCCTTCGGGGTTTTCGCCTTCTTTCACACATTTTGCTAGGAGCGCCCTTTCGGGTTTTCACCCCTACTTCTTTCTTTTTTTTTTTTTTTTTTTTTTTTAGGCATAGTATTTCTTGACGGTGTCAGCATTCACAGGTCTTGGGAATTCTTCACCGTCCATGTAGGTCAAGATCAAGGCTCCTCCAGAAAAATGCCTTTTTAACCACATAGGGTCCCTCGTAGGTTGGTGACCATTTGCCCCGGGGATCGTTTTGATTTAGCAGCACTTTCTTCAGAACTAGGTCCCCGGGTTGGAATTCGCGTGGGCGAACGCTTTTGTCAAATGCCCTAGCCATTCTCCTCTGGTATAATTGCCCATGACATGCTGCTGTTAGCCTTTTCTCATCCAAAGAAGTTTAATCGATCCAACCTTGATCGATCCATTCGACTCATCAATCTCGATTCCTTCGTAATCCTTAGGGAAGGAATTCAACTTCAATAGGTAATACTGCTTCCATCCCGTAAACCAGTGAGTATGGAGTTGCCCCGGTTGAGGTTCTTACAGAAGTCCGGTATGCATGAAGAGCGTAGGGAAGCATATCATGCCAATCCCTATATGTGACCGTCATTTTCCGGATTATCCTCTTTAGATTTTTGTTCGCGGCTTCCACCGCTCCATTCATCTGGGGACGGTATGGGGAGGAATTGAGATGTCGGATTTTGTATTGATCACACAATCTTTGAATCTTTGGACCATTGAGATTCTTGGCGTTGTCAGTGACGATTTCATTGGGAAGACCATGCCGGCAGATGATATTGCTTCTGAGGAATTTGAGAAACGTGTTCTGTGTAATAGTCGATTGCTACCAGGATGAACCTGTGCCCATTGGATGCCTTGGGGTTGATGGGACCAATCACATCGATGCCCCACATTGCGAAAGGCCACGGTGAGACAAGGTTGAACAACTTGTGAGGTGGCACATTTATTGGATCGGCATAAATCTGACACTTATGGCACTTTCGGAAATACTCGATGCAATCCTTTTCCATTGTGGTCCAAAAATACCCACGTCGCATGATTTGCTTAGCCATCATGTGTCCATTAGCATGGGTTGCACAATTTCCCTCATGAGTCTCAAAAAGGATTCTCTTCACCTCTTTTACACCGACACATCTTAACAATTCACCGTTAGAGCTCCTCTTGTATAGGACTTCTCCACTGGGGAAGTATCCCAGTGCTAATCTCCGAATCATCCTTCTTTCGTTTCTATTTGCCCCTGAAGGGAATTCTCTGGTTCTGCAGTAGGCCAGGATGTCATGATACCAAGGCTTACCATCGGGCTCTTCTTCAATCATGAGGCAATAAGCTGGCTCATTCCTTGCCTTAATCTTCAATATCTGAGTCATCTGCCCTTCTTCGATTTGAGCCATAACAGCTAGAGTAGCTAAGGCATCAGCAAATTGATTCTTGTCTCTATTAAGGTGAGTGAAAGAGATTTCTTCGAATTTCTTAATAAGCTCTAGTAAGTACTTCTGATATGGGATTAGCTTCGGGTCCTTAGTTTGCCATTCTCCCTTGACCTGATAAATAATCAGGGCTGAGTCTCCATATACCTCCAACTTCCTGATTTTCATTTCGATAGCAGCCTGTAGACCCCTCACACAAGCTTCATATTCCGCGACGTTGTTGGTGCAGTCAAATCTCAACTTGACAGCTATCGGAAAGTGTTTTCCATCCGGGGATATCAATACGACTCAATTCCATTCTGGACAAATTGATACCAGTCAAAATACATTTCCCATATATCGGCTGGCCCCTCTTCTTCGCAGTCTACTTCATTAATATGCTCATCAGGGAACTCAAAATCTAGAGCTTCATAATCCTAGATAGGATTTTCTGCTAGGAGGTCAGCGATCACGCTACCTTTCACCGCTTTCCGGGTCATATAGACTATGTCATATTGGGAGAGTATAACCTGCCACTTGGCTATCCTACCTGGCACGAATGGGCTCTCGAATACATATTTGATAGGATCCATCCTGGAGATGAGCCATGTCTTGTGATTCAACATGTAGTGCTTGAGGCGATTTGCTGTCCAGGCTAGTGCGCAGCAAGTTTTCTCTAGGAAAGAGTACCTCGACTCGCAATCATTGAACTTTTTGCTCAGATAATAAATAGCCCTCTCCTTTCGGCCGGTATCATCATGTTGTCCCAAAACACATCCCATCGAGTTCTGTTGGACTGCCATACACAGGATCAGAGGCCTCCCTGCCAGGGGTGGAACCAATACTGGTGGGTTGGATAAGTACTGCTTGATTTTCTCAAAAGCCTCTTGGCAAACTGAATCCCATTGGGTGGAATTATTCTTCCGGAGTAGTCTGAAAATAGGCTCGGCCTTGGCAGTGAGATTAGAAATAAATCTCGAAATGTAATTCAACTTTCCCAGAAAACTGCGCACCTCCCTTTCTGTTTTTGGGGATGGCATTTCTTGAATAGCTCGAACTTTGTCTGGATCAACTTCTATTCCCCTCTCGCTTCCCATGAATCCCAACAATTTTCCAGATCTAGCTCCGAATATGCATTTGGCAGGGTTCAGTTTCAGCTGGTATTTCCTGAGCCTTTCGAATACCCTTCTCATCACCTGTACGTGGCTCTCTTCTCCCCTGGATTTGATGATCATATCATCCACATACACTTCCACCTCTTTATGCATCATATCGTGGAATAATGTGACCATAGCGCGTTGGTAAGTGGCGCTAGCATTCTTCAACCCGAAAGGCATGACCCGATAGCAAAATACTCTCCATTGAGTGATTAAAGCAGTTTTATCCTTGTCTTCCTCGTCCATTGGGATCTGATTGTACCCTGATGCCCCATCAATACACGAACACCTACCTAATCCCGCAACATTGTCTGCCAATACATCAATGTGGGGGAGAGGGAAATCATCTTTCAAGCTTGCTTTATTGAGATCCCTGTAATCGACGCACACCCTAACTCTCCCGTCCTTCTTCATTACCGGGACAACGTTAGCTATCCATTGGGGATATTTGACTACTTCCAGGAACCCAGCGTCATACTATTTCTTGACCTCATCCCTAACTTTGAGAAGTGTGTCAGGATTCATTCTTCTTAGTTTCTGCTTCACTGGGATCATTCCTGGGATTAGGGGAATTTTGTACGTCACTATCTGGGGGTCCAAACCAACCATATCATCATAGCTCCAGGAAAATACGTCCAGGAATTCTCTAAGCAAACTGATCATATCTCCCAATTCTTCACTCTCCACTATCTTAAGTTCCCTTTTTACTTCTTCAGTGCCTAAGTTTATGGTGCGTGTTTTGTCTCCACAAGGCACTAGGGAAGGTTCATCCTTTTCATTGCTTTCTTCTGTAAGATCTTCCTCAGATTCACTTGAAGTAATGGCAGTTACGGGGATTTCAAAATTAACCGGAGGAATTTCTGAGTCTATTGGATTATTAGGTGTTAATTGATGAATAGTCCTGAATGAATAAAAATAGAACATATTATGAGGATGGAATTCAAAAGGAAAGAAAGAGAGAATTGGATTTAGAATGCGCTATTAATTCATTAATATTTATGCCATAAAAAAAAGGGTCCATTTACAGTATTACACTTACCACCATGGACAAAATGATCAAGTGTAGATAACCAAAGGTACTTTACTCGAAATTGAGTACAAGGATGTCCTCTGCTGTCCAGTTGTCCAGCTCTTGCCCCTCAGCTATTGGCGAGACCATAGCTTCATACAAGGAATCCAGGTGGATGACATCAATGGATGGTTCATCAGGTGATTCTTTCCTTTCATCCCCAGATTCTATCATGTTCACACCATTGCTTGCACCATGATTGGGCAATGGGTTTGAGGTAACATTGGGGAGGGAACCATTCCCTTCAATCTTCAGCCTCCCGTTTCTGATTAAGGCATGCACTCTCCCTCTGAGTGCTCCGTAATTATCAGTTGAATGCCCTTGTGCCCCTCCATGATATTCACAATGGGCAGTGGCATCATACCACCTGGGGTATGGTGGCTGGATAGGGTCTAGGGGAACCGGTACTATCTGGTTTATACCGACAAGGTATCAGTATATTTCACTGAGCGGGAGGGGAAGAGGTGGATCAGGGTTTCTTGGGGGTCTTGGATTGTTTTGTGGTGGTCTCGGTTGAGCAGGAGGAGGAGGTGGTCTAGGTTGGTAATTTGTAGGTGGGGGATACTGTGGGCGCGGGTGTGGATAATTCGGGAAAGGAGGCGGAATGTTTGCGATGGTTTGGCCATGAGGGGAAGGATATGGCCGGTAGTTATTTTGGGGAAGTGGGGAGTAATTATTCACGGTGATGGAATGCACATCACCCTCCTTTTTCTTGCCAAAATTGGCAGTCTTCTTTGCAGGGTTCTCAGCCAACTCCTGCAGTCGTCCCATCCTGAGGTTGGCCTCTATTCTTTCACCGGCTTGGATGATATCCGAGAAGCTATTGGAAGTGTTTCCAATCATCAAGTTGAAGTAAGGAGCTTTCAAAGTCTCGATAAACAGAGAGCATAGCTCATTGTCGGTCACCGGGGGGTGTACTTCTGCCGCCTTTTCTCTCCATCTCCGGCATACTCCTTGAAGCTTTCCCTGTCTTCGCACTGTGTTCTGAGGTCCCTCCTTGTGGGGGCCACATCACAATTAAACTTATACTGCTTCAAGAAAGCATCTGCCAAATCTTTCAGAGCGCAGCTTTGCTCTCGCCCAATCAATGCACCACCTCAGGGCTGCCCCGGAGAGGCTATCATGAAAGAAGTGGACTAGCAGTCTGTCATCGTCTGTCAGAGCGGACATCTTGGCGATATAGGTGGCCAAGTGAATGCGAGGGTCTGAATTCCCAGTGTACTTGTCGAAATCAGGGACCTTGAACTTGGGCGGTACCACCACATCAGGAACCAATCTAAGCGATGCCACATCGACTGAACCATACATATTCAGTCCTTCGATTGCTCTCAATCTCTCTTCTAGAGCAGATAGTTTCTCGCTTTCTTTCGTCTTATTTTCTCCTCCCACTGCATGAAATACTCCCCCAGTTGGGAGATGAGGGGTGGAGTGTACTGGTGGGATTAGGATTGAAGGGTATGGGTCAGTGTTTGAAACAGCTGGGTAATGAGAGTAAGGTAGGTCATTATTTATGGTAACCGGGTTGACAGTGATTGTCGGGTCCGGGATAGGTGACTGAAAGGTAAAAGAAGTTGAAGCTTGGTGCGGATCATTTGTTGTAGGTGGTGGAGGAGGTAGTGGCAAGTTTGGTTCTGAAGCAGATTTATTCTGGGACATTTCCCTCATTAGTCTCATAAGTTCTGAGAGCTGATCTTTCAGCTCAGATACTTGCCCTTGTAGGTTCTGCACTTGTTCCTGGCCTTCCATTATCTTCTTAGTTCGGGCTCTTGTTAAGTACACTCGCTTGGGTTGAACCGTGTGCTTGGTCAGACTTGCCTTATTTGAAGCAATGTTGATTTCCTGTAAGGAGTAAAAAAAAGGATTTTTAATGAATTTTGTAAAGAAACTAAAAGTCCTGGTCTGGACGAAGGATACAGTGGCATTTCGGAGCCAGAATGAAATCTGCAAAAGGATGATTGCACCAACTTTATCATGGCATCATTCGATAGTCTGACTGCGAATGACTGGATTGAATGCGCATTTATGATACTTGTCCATATAGCGCATTCAATTTTTCACATAACCCTAGTGAGGGAGTTCCTACGGGAGTCATATTATTCATTCACAAATTTGCTAAACAATGGTCCAAAAATCATTTCATTAACTGAATAATTTGTACACCGTATTCTTTACATCGGCCTAGGCTCCGGGAGGTTCTTTATAATGAGATGACATTTTCTGAGATACTCATATAACCTTTCCTCTTGTTTGGCAGGGTCGAATGCTTTCAGAGTATATTCGGATTCAGGTAATAGTTCTTGTTTTCCCTGTGCTATTGTTCTCTCCAGCTGGTCAACATTCTCTTTCAGTTCTTGATAGACAGCAGCTTGTCTTTCTTTCTCTTTCCTTCCCTTAGCACACTCTTTCAAGATATCGTTGATGAGTAATGCCTGTTCTTTCAATTCGAGCTTCTTCTTTTTGTTTTCTTGTTTATACTCTTCAATGAGTATTTCTTGGTATTTCATTTTTTCCTGAAGCTTACTATTCTGTACTTCTACTTTTTTTACCACAGCTTGGAGATAGTCTTTTTCCCTTTCCCACCGTACCTCTTGCTCTTCGAACCCCATCTTTTCGGCCCTTGCCTCTTCCCTGAGTCTTCTCACCTTTCTTTTAAGGTTCTGCCGTTGGTCCTCCAACTGTTTTATTTGTTCTTGCAGTTGTGAGTTTTCGGTATTTGCCTTTTGTAGTGAGTCAACCAGACGATTATCAGCTTCTTCTAATAGGACGTTTCGGCGAGGGTTGCTGTCTTCGAATTCTGTAGTTGAGTGTTCTCGGTCCCTGTCAGCCCTCCATTCAAGATAATCGCGTGTGGCACTTGGACCTTTAGGCGACCTTTCCATCAGAGAGATGTTTTCCCAAGATCTGCGAGCCATTTTCAACCCTTCCTCTTCCTTGAGCTCATGGTAGAAATGACCTTGGTGGTATTCTTCAATGTTGATTCTGGACTGTGTTGAGCCAAACTGCCTCATTACCAATGCCGGAGTGTAACTTGTGTATCCGGTTACTCCGATTAGGGATACCGACTGATTACCTCCCGTGCTGATCAAAACGGATTGGCCTGACGTCCACAGTTTCCTCCAACAGTAATCATGGCTATTGAAACTCAAAATCCGTTCCCGCCACTGCTGTTCATTCTTCGGACTGATTACTAACCGGGTCATCTTCTCGATGGGAGGCTGGTCAAGGTACCAAGTCAATCCCTTTGTCTCCACAGGACACATGTGACTGATAATCCAGAGGTATAACAATTGAGAACAACACTTAATGGACCCTTTGCCCTGTTGTCTGCAGTAGGTAAGGGTTAATAAGGTCTCCGCAAGAATTGCCGGTATCGGATTGACCTCCTGCCTTTCTACTGCCCAGAATACTTCCACCGTGCTGCAGGTTATGATTCCCAATGGTCCCGGGAACAAAATCAGGCCATAGATTCCCAAGGCGAGTGCCACTGAAGCTCGATCCCACTATTTCTCTTGGAGGTATTGATCTAACCACTTCCTGAGATGTGTCCAATACCAACCATGCGTGTTTCCTTTGACAGTTTCTTTTGACTTTACTTCTTCTGGGGAAGTACCCAACATATGTGCCAATCGTTTCCAGGTCTGCCTATGCTCGAGGTGTAGGTAGATCCGATTCTGCGATGAATAAGGAATCCCTAGTAATGCCTAATATTCTTCCATAGTGGGAACTGTATCAATATCATTGAAAGAGAATACCCCGTACTTAGGACTCCAAACCGACAGCATGGCCTTTAATGCCGGGATTTGGACCTTGACTCGCATTAAGGTCGCAATCCTCCCGTACTTCCCCTCAAATCGTGCCTTGACCTGATCGGGAAGCGACCTCCAACCATTAGACAGACCCTCGAGGCTGTTCATTCTGACCTCAATTTTATTCAGATCCAATGAAGGTAGTAAGCTAGCATGTGCCTTGGAAACATCATTTTGGGTACCGACTATGAGCTGATTTGGACCAAAGTTTAGCATTCTGAACCTCTTCTGCCGACTGACTCGAGGATGCCATGATAAAAATGATGCCTATCCTTTTTACAGACTCTTGGTTTGTTATGCCTGCGGAAAAACTCGTTAGCAAGATAAATTTGGGTAATTTTGAATCATACTGTTGACAGGGAGACACATACACATTTATCAAAGTAGTAAAATGTGTAGGTGTTTCAGTAGAATTCAAGATTACCCTCACAAAAACGAATAAAAAGAAACTGAGGCAGAATAGGGTAAGAGTAAGTATGCCCCTTCTGTCCTAGAATAGGGAGACTCCTGATACCGGATGAGCGCTACCTAATTGGATAGCTCTATCTTATAAGGTAGCTTACTACGGCTTTCAGCTATCGTGATAGTTTAGCTCAGGATCTAATTTTCTAAAAGCCACAGGTTCCCAAATTGCCCCTATTGTAAACAGTAGAGCCCCATTCTATAACCATGATATTATCGGGAAAATTCCACGGGTATCACGGTGAATAGAACGAGTTTCAATTTGAGCAGAAGCCTTCACGGATACTAACGGGGTAGAACCCACTGCACGCTACATGACCCCCTCCTACTTTCCTAAAAGGGTAAGAAAGCCCGGGTATAGGGCCGAAGTGTGTGAGGACATCGTGTGAGTGTTCAGTGTGTGAAGGGACACCTTTACCTCTTCCCGATTCAGGGGGATTTTATTTTTCCCATTTTTTCTTTTTTTTTTTTTCGAAGAGCGCTGTAAGGAGTAAAACAAGCAAAACAAGCGAAACAGTTAGTAGGAATAAACAATAATTAACGCATAAAATATTGCCAGGTGAGCCCACCTAACTATAATTTGATCGAAAAATTAAATCTACTTTTGGACCTCTAGACCGGGGTTAAGTCATACCGGGTCCCCAGCGGAGTCGCCAAGCTGTCGCAAGGAGTTTTGCGGTCGCCTGGACGAACCCTCACCGAAGTGGAAAAAAATGAGGAGTCGCCACTTTAATTTTGAGGGAAACTAAATAAAACCATTTGTGAAGATAAATTGAAATGAAACCACTTCAAGACAGAGATTCTAGGTTCGGGGTCCGTAAACGGGTGGGGAAGGTGTTAGGCACCCCACCTCGTCCCTTAATAAGGGTAAGTAGATTTAACTTTGCATTCTTTATAAATTAGTTAGGAGGGCTTGAATGGAAATGTTAATTCTTTTAACCAAAAGGAATATTTGATTTTTCACTAAATTCGGATTACCCAGATACATAAGTAAATGAGACAACCTTAGTGAATTACCGTTGTACGTTTATTTTGCTTGAAAGGGCTATTAGGTTAAAATTCAATTTGAGAATCGGATAAGAACTCTCCTCCGATCTCTTTTAGTTAAAATTTTGGGTGGAGAATCGGATAAGAACTCTCCTCCGATCTCCTTTTAAATATTTATTAAAGTTTTTAGGTGAGAATCAGATAAGAACTCTCCTCCGATCTCCTTTTAAATATTTATTAAAAATTTTTAGTTTGAGAACCAGATAAGAACTCTCCTCCGATCTCCTTTTAAATATTTATTAAAAATTTTAGTTTGAGAACCGGATAAAAACTCTCCTCCGAACTCTTTTAAATATTTATTAAAATTTTTAGTTTTGAGAACCGGATAAGAACTCTCCTCCAAACTCTTTTAAATATTTATTAAAATTTTTAGTTTGAGAACCGGATAAGAACTCTCCTCCGATCTCTTTTAAATATTTATTAAATTTTTAGCTTGAGAACTGGATAAGAACTCTCCTCCGATCTCTTTTAAATATTTATTAAAATTTTTAGTTCGAGAACCGGATAAGAACTCTCCTCCGATCTCTTTTATTTTAATAGGACTCGGATAAAGGCTCTTCCGATCTCTTCGAAATTTGATCACAGCTACATATCATAAGAGTCTAAGTTTAAGAGTTCTAGTATTCAAAGATGCCCAGGGTCGTAATAAGACTTCTTTTAACTCATTGATACTTTGTGACTAAATAAGGGATGCCGGACTGAATTTTACCGACCTCCCATATGGTCGCCTTGCCAGTATCTTATCTGTTCCATTTTACTTATCTGAGATTTGATTGTTATTCCGTCTTATGGTGTATTGCCGGCTCGCCTTCTACGTCAGCCTAGTGATTCAATTTGGCTATTTCCTTTGACGTGTTATTTAGACCCTCTTTTTCAAAGAGACCCCTAAAATACAGTTATCTATGTTTTATCCTAACCGCTTATATATTATTCGGGACTAGATGACTTACGTTCAAAAATAACAAAGATCAACAAAAATATGGGTGGGCCGACGCGGAAGCAAACTAGAGCACAACCTATCTTGGCATTTTTCAAGTGTGATATGACCTTAAAGAAAATAACATACATAAAAAGAAGAAAGGAAATACGTAAAACAAGAACTAAACTTAATAAAATGGCAATATGAACACTGACCTGTAAGGAGTCGAATCTAGTGAGCTAACTACAGAATCACAGAATGTAATAAAATCGCAAGTTGATAGCCAGGAGACTAAGGTTCGCCTTGGAACAAAGAGTACTTCACAACATGCAATCGAGTCAGAATCATACCCGAGTTTTAAACAAGATTGAGTATGGACGACGGAGATGAAAATAAAGATAACCAGGAACTGAAAAATGTGAACGCTACAGGATAATGAACGAGCCGAAAATGAAGAGTTTCAGTGTTCAAAATCTTTTAAGAAAACACTTAAAGAAACTGGTTCCAAAAGCTCTTCTTATGAAAGCAGAGTAACGATCTGAATTGAATTTCAGAGTTCTTCCACTATAGTAACAACCTTCCTTTTTTTCCGTCCGTCCCTTGAACAGTTTTTCATGCAGGTATTTATAGGAACCGGGTGTTCTCCATGAAGGGTCAAGATCTATTTTGAGAGAGATGGAGGGTCAGGATTTCAAAGGACATGATCGGATGTTTGAGAATTAAAGAGAATCAAAATGAACGGCCGAGATCATTCTCAGGATACTTGTCCTTTTCTTCTTCTAATCTGACGGTCCGAAACTTCGTTAACCTGGGCGATCCAAGGGCTGGGAATAAAAGGCGCCGGTCTTGTCGTCTTCTCCTTTGATCTAAAGGCTCTGGACTCGTCCTTGCAAGTGAGACCAACGGTGGAGATTGGGATGTACAGGACTGTCATGACATACTCTGGCACCTGTCAGCATTGTGGGCGATTCTCAGGCGTGCGGTAGAGATTTCGTCTGCAACGCTTTAACTACCTTGGTTCTGATTCTGACGACGGTTATTGGGATTTGTCTTATTCTCTTTGTCTTCCGATCTCCCCTCTTTCTAATCTTCTTGACACGCGCCCTTTTCGATCTTTCATACCGGTCTCCCCTCTTTCGATCTCTATCATTCCGATCCTTTCCTTAGTCAGGCCCGATCCGGTCAAAGGATTAATTTCCCCCCGATTCCCGAAGCGTCCGCTTCATTTTCTGCTTAGCAATATATGCCTGATTTCTCCCTATATATACCCCTGACAGAAGAGACTTCCCTCATTCGATTTTCCTCTCTCCCTTCTTACTTTCCTGTTCTAGCTGCTCCGGCAGTAATTTTGGCTATGACTGTGGCTTTTGATCCCTTTCCGATGGACTTCTTTATTCCCCGACTGAAAATTTACGATCCCGGTGATCGAATAATTGCGATAACCTTATCTGATGATGGTGGGAGAACTGGATCGCAGACCTCGATCGTGCCGATCTCGAGTCGTTCGACCGGTATAATCGGCGAACCGATTTCGGCCGAGAAAGCTGCTAATGTTCCGCCGACCCTTGGCGGTTGCTTTTCCAAGTTTATTCGGCTTCTCACCACATTGAGTGTTCCGACAGCGGCTTTCCTCCACATTGGGTGTTTCGACAGCGGCTCGGTTCCTGGTCGGTGACACCCTTTGGATCAATCACAATGTAGGCTTTGACATAGGCCCTTTAGATAGGATGTTCCGCTGATCTTTAGAGATCGCCCAAATGATGTAATTAGACCTTTAATGTAATCCGATCTTGAGATCGTCCAAATGATGTAATCTGACTTTTTGGAAATGTAATCCGATCTCTTGAGATCGCCCAAATAATGTAATCTGACTTTTTGGAAATGTAATCCGATCTTTTGAGATCGCCCAAATGATGTAATCTGACTTTTTGGAAATGTAATCCGATCTCTTGAGATCGCCCAAATGATGTAATCCGATCTTTTGGAAATAAAAATCTTATTTCGCCAATTATCATCTTATTGATTATTTTCCGATCTCTGATGTGTTTGTCCGATCTGGTTCCTAACTAAACAACCCTTAAAAATATTTATCTTACTATGCCGATCTCCAGTTAACCGATCTCTTTATGTAATTTTGGAATATTCGAGAGACGTGTCAGAACAGCTGGCGAGTCCCGCTAACCGATGCATTGCCTGGAACATCGTGAGCATTAAATGCTCGGACGAGTATAAATAGGGGTGGGGTTTAGCCAGTTGCTCTCTTATGCCACTTTCAGTCTCTCGCGAATAGTTCCAAAATTCTCTCGATTTTTCAAGCTCTTCCGACACCGATCAAGCTCCGGTAAGGGTTTTGATCCTTCTTTTACTTTAAGTTCTTTATTTCTTTTGAAAATGAGCGGCGCCGAAGGTCAAAGGGCAGCAAGCCCACTTTCCGTCCACGTTTCGTGGTCATCAGATGAAGTAGAGGTGGTCGGGCCAAGCGCGCGACCCGCACCTCCTAGGGTCCCCGTTCCAGCTCAGGGGCAAACAGCATCATCAAGGCATGCGCCTTCTTCAGGGAGAGAGAACCTTCCTATGGACGAGCTGCCGTCAATCTTGCAAGAAACCGACCTGCAATCGTTCAGCCAGGAGTACAACATCCGGCCCGATTCATATGAACTCATCCGGTGTCACGGCGATCACCGAGCCGATCACTTCTTCGAAGAGAACGATATGATCATGATATACGAGGAACAATTAAAAGCCAGACTGCGGTTCCCTCTCGATGACTTTTTCAAAGAAGTTTTAAAATTTTTCCAAGTGTGCATCGCCCAAGTTCATCCGAACTCGTGGCGGATTTTAGTAGCCTTCCGAGGTCTCTGCCGAGCTAAAGGATTCTGTCCTACACCTAAAGTATTTGCCGAGCTGCATAGATTAACCCGTCGAAAAGACGACGAGTACTGGTTCTTCCAGGCGAAGCCACATTGCGGGCTTTTCACCGATCTGCCTTCCTCCTTGAAAAATTGGAAGAATCGCTTCTTCATTCTAAGAAGCAAAATTCCGAACGGCTTTGAGGGTTTCCCTCGTAGCTGGCTACACCTAGGCCCCTCAATTCCGAAGTGACTAGTATTGAATGGGGAGGAAGGCCTGATGGTGATGGAGCTGAAAGAACAGGCGAGCAGAGAGAAGTTCTCTTGCTTGGACGCAGTGACTGTCGAACTTCATCACTGGACAATGCAACTAGTCACGGGCCAAGATCGCGAGCTTCCGCTCTCTGACCTCGGCATCGGTATTTTCTAAATCTCAGATCTCGGGACCTTAGCGATCTCACTGACCTCTCTTTTGTGCAGGTATGACAAGAGACGAAGCCTCCAAGGAGAAACGGAAGCGAAAGAGGGAGATCTCCCGAAAAGTACGGGAGATGAAGCAAGCCGAGGAAATGCAGACACCCAGGCATGAGCCCGGGGAAATACAAGAAGGCCCGCTTCAACCTTCGGGACCGGCGGTCGAAGAAGTGGTCCGATCCCCTCCTCGCCGAGAAGAGCCGCCTCCACCTCCTCCAGTTGCTCCGAGCACCGAAGGGGGTTCTTCTCAACCTTCTGTGAGGCCCCTTTCTCGTGGCGCTCAAGTGCTGGTCGCTTCCCTGGAGAAGAGCCGGACTGTTCGGGAGAACCCAGGTTTTGCCAAAGTCTTGGGGTCTTCCATCTGCCTTCGGGAAGACAGGGATAGGCTGTCTCCGGATACTCTTGATAACATCTTAACCAAATGCATGAGCCTGAACGTGGAGTGCTTGGTGAATCAGCACATAGTTCGGGAAAAAGCTCACCACCTGGGTAAGGAGGTCGAGAAGAAGAGTCAGGAAGTGGCTTCCCTTCGATCCCAACTCTCATCCACTCAAAGCTATATATCCGATATCGAGGGGCAGATGAAACTTTATGAGGATAAGCTAGCTGAGCAGACTCGTGTTCTGGCTGAGCGAACTCGTATTCTGGAAAAAATTCAGGCGCTTTGGGCTGATGAAGCTGCTCAACTCGCTCACCTTGCTGAGGAGCTCAAAGCGAAAGAGGAAGAGATGGTGACTGGAGTGGCCGACGCTTATGTGAACGCCCACAGAGATCTCCTGGAGGAGCTTAAGAAGCGTTACCTTGAGGAGGACTTCTCTTGGATGGCCAACCTGTCTCCCGAGGATGAAGGTGAAGAGAGTGAGGAGGAGGCTGAGGGTGAGAGGGGAGACGGACAAAA
Organism: Hevea brasiliensis; assembly: GCF_030052815.1. Classification (NCBI taxonomy): domain Eukaryota; kingdom Viridiplantae; phylum Streptophyta; class Magnoliopsida; order Malpighiales; family Euphorbiaceae; genus Hevea; species Hevea brasiliensis. The sequence goes on from NC_079505.1 coordinate 19,121,792, forward strand.
TGTAGATCAGGCTGGGGGTGATCCTCTAGCTGAATAACTTGCACAAATTTTTGAAATGAAATAAAATGTAATGCCTCTTTTGTTCGATGAATGGTTGTGATCGGGAAAATTTCTAAATTATTAAACACTTGATTGTCTGAGTATGTTGAAATAACTGAAAGTGATTATTAACCTAAGTGTGAGAGATCGGAAAACACAATGAGCATGAGATCGGTAAGGAACCAACGCTAAACGGGACTTAATTAAAATTGAAAATTTGGCTTGAACATTTAAGATCGGGATCATCATTAAACCGGAACGGAACCTTTGATTATTCCTAAACTTTTGAAAGGGAGATCAGCAATGAAACTGGTAACAAAGATCTAGTGTTAGTTTAATTTCTTTTGTGAAAAGAGATCAGGAATATACTTGACTGGTCAGGAGATTCGACAATGGGTTTGAGAGATCGGTGAATGATTTAATAGACCGGTAAGGCTTTGACTGATATGAGGACTTAGCATTGATTTAATTCCTTGTGAGGAGAGATCGGAAATGTAGTTATCTAGCAAAGAGAGATCGGGAATGTAATTGGCTGTCAAAGGAAGGCTTAGTACTGGGGATCGGTTTCAAAGTTTATTGATTCTGGGGATCGGCCAAAATATGGTGTCGACAAACAAGAAGGATAACTTAAAGAAATTTGATGCTAAATCCGATGAAGGAATATTTCTTGGGTATTCAGCAAAGAGTAAAGCCTATAGAGTGTTCAATAGAAGAACTTTAGTTATTGAGGAAACTATTCATGTTTTGTTTGATGAGACTAACCCTTCTATCAGAAAGAAAAATGTTTGTGATGATAATAATGAGCAAGTTTTTGGAAAAGAAAATATAATATCAAGTCAAAAAGTGGAACAAATTGATGACAAAGATGAAGAAACTCAAGGAGAAACCACAATAGATGTCCATAATGCCAATAAAGATCAAATCAATGAAGAAATGCCAAATTTGGAAGAATTACAAGTAAATGAGCCCCAACATGAAGATTTACCTAAAGAATAGAGATTCCATAGAAATCATCCCCAAGAAGACATTATTGATGATCCATCTCAGAGGATGATGACTAAAGCACAATTGAGAAGATATTTTGGTAATGTTGCTTTTGTTTCACAAATTGAACCTAAATGTTTTGAAGATGCTCAAAATGATGAAAGTTGGATTCTTGCCATGCAAGAAGAGCTAAATCAATTTGAGAGAAATAAAGTTTGGAATTTAGTGCCTAAACCAAAAGATCATTCAATTATTAGTACTAAATGGGTTTTTAGAAACAAAATGGATGAAAAAGGCAATGTTATTAGGAACAAAGCTAGACTAGTGGCTCAAGGCTACAACCAAGAGGAAGGGATTGATTTTGATGAAACCTTTGCTCCGGTTGCTAGAATTGAAGCTATTAGAATGTTGTGTGCCTTTGCATGTTACAAGGACTTTATGCTTTATCAAATGGATGTCAAGAGTGCATTTTTAAATGGTTATATTGATGAGGAAGTGTATGTTGCACAACCTCCAGGCTTTGAAAATCATGAGTATCCAAATCATGTTTATAAACTTACTAAAGCTTTATATGATTTAAAACAAGCTCCTAGAGCATGGTATGAAAGGCTTAGTAAATTCCTTTTACAAAATAATTTCCAAAGACGCAAAGTGGACACAACACTTTTTGTTAAGAAGCATCATAATGATATGCTCATTGTGCAAATTTATGTTGATGATATAATTTTTGGTGCTACTAACGAATCTCTTTGCAAGAAATTTTCTAAGATTATGCAGAATGAATTTGAGATGAGCATGATGGGTGAGCTCACATTCTTCCTTGAACTTCAAATTAAGCATATGAAAGATGGCATCTTCATAAATCAATCAAAGTACATCAAGGATATGCTAAAGAAATTTAAAATGGAAGATTTGAAGAGCATGGGCACTCCTATGAGTTCAACAATTAAAATGGACAATGATGAAAAAGGTAAAGAAGTAGATACCAAGCTTTATAGAAATATGATTGGCTCTCTTTTGTACCTTACTGTATCTAGACCAGACATACACTTTAGTGTTTGCTTGTGTGCAAGATTTCAATCATATCCAAAAGAATCCCATTTAAGTGCAGTTAAAAGGATCTTTAGATATCTCATTGGCACATACTCAATTAGTTTATGGTATCCAAAATGTGAATCATTTAATCTTGTTGGTTATAGTGATTCCGATTTTGCTGGAAGTAGATTGGATAGAAAAAGTACTTCAGGCACTTGTCAATTTCTTGGTCTTGCACTAGTTTCTTGGCACAGTAAGAAACAAACTTCAGTAGCTTTATCTATAGCTGAGGCAGAATATATAGCTGCTGGTAGTTGTGTTGCTCAAATTTTATGGATGAAACAACAATTGGAAGATTTTGGTTTAAAATATAATCTTGTTCCAATTAGGTGTGATAACACAAGTGCCATAAACTTGATCAAAAATCCAGTCCAACATTCAAGAACAAAACATATTAAGATCAGACATCATTTTGTTAGAGATCATGTCCAAAATGGAAATATCAAAATAGAATTTGTTGCCTCCGAAGATCAACTTGCTGATATTTTTACAAAACCACTTAATGAGGAAACTTTTTGTAAAATTAGACGAGAAATTGGCATGAGTGAACCACTTGCTTGAAATTTAAGTCATAGTAATTTAATATATTTGCATTTTATCCAATATGAGAGTAATTTGCTGTGATATAAGTTTGCTGAGAAAACTCTAAAGAACATTAGCTAACTTGTTTGTGTACTCGAGAAATTAGTTTACTAAGTTGTATGCTAAAGTTGCGTGACTAAAATTAGTTTGCTGTATCGTGTACTGTTCAAATTTCAAACCAAAAAGTGATTGTGCTTGAAATTCTCTGCGTGTCCAGCAATGCACTTACCTATTCACATTTGGTATCACATTCTCAGTGTTGTGTCAGACATATAGAAATATATATTTGTGCATATAAAGATAGATAGACATATTTGAAATAAAAAATAAAAAAAAGGGGGGAAAATAAGTTCAGATAAAGTACACTAGAATAGAAAAGCGCGGGACTCAAGAAAACTTAAAACCTCTGCTACACGAAACCGTCACCCTCTCTCCTCTGCATTGGTTTACGATAATTACACCTCCAAAATTTTTTTTCAGCAAAACAAACCCATTTTCATCAGACCGCTCATCTCTCTTCTCTTCTTCATTCATCACTTACCGAAAGCCATTTTACATTTCACCATTTTTTTTATTTTTCATCGATGGCTCTCACTAAATGCAAATCCCCTGCTGCTGCTGCTGCTTCGTCATCCTTATCTGCATCTGACGATCTTCCTATCACCGCATTACGAAAGAAATTGAAAGAAAAGAGGAACTCACCTGAACCTGAATCAACTGGTGCATCCTCCGACCCATCTAAAGTTGTCGAACCCACTGTATCGGCACCAGAAAAGAAAAAGGGGAGAAAAATGCGAGGGATTGATACCTAACGCAAAAAGGGCGCTGCCAAATCTTTGGGTTCAGTGGATAAGGCACTGCTTGATTGTAAATTTATCAAATGGGAGTACTTTGGTCAGGTAAATTTTCAATTCAAAGAACTTTTTGAGTTTCAAGAATGGATGACTATTTGTGAGTGTACAAATGCGTATTACCCTAGACTTGTTCAAAACTTTTATAGAACTTTAAGAACAGTTGATGATGAAGACAAATTTGAAGTTGTTTTGAATGATACTGTGTATGTTGTTTCTGTTGAGATGATTGCTACGGCTTTGAACTTGCCTAATGATGGAAATAAAATCTCCACTCATAGAGATGTTGCTAGGGTTCCACGCTTTAATTTGGCTGAGTTTGAGAATGAAGTGTTCCCTGCCAACACTGCCACAAATGAAAAGTCCACTAGCACAAAAGCCTTTCAACATATCAAAATCATTCACAGTATGGTGAACTACATTTTCTGTCCTAAATCTGGCAGCTATGGTTATTTGAGTTATCTGGACATGTGTATCATGTGGCACATTGTTAAAAAAGTAAGGATGAATTTGGCTTATTTGATTTTCAAGAACATGTGCAAAGCTTATGGGATTGGAAAATTGCCTTATGCACATCTCTTGACTGCTGTGTTTAAAGAGCTGAATGTAAATGTCTCTAAAGAAATTTCTAGGACTGATTTGATTGTGCTTAGAGAAATTCACTCTGACACTGATGGAAGAAAGAAAAGGTTTGAAAAAGGTGGTTCTTCCTCAGCTAAGGTAGGTTCAGATTCTATAAATGAGTTTATAGGTGAGCTTCAAGTGCTAAAAACTGCTATTTCTGAGCAATTTAGTTCAACCCATCAGTCCATTGAACTTCTGAGAAAATTTATTGATGTGGTTAACTACAAAGTGAGTCACTTGCTTACTCAAAATGAGGAATTGAAGAAGCTAATTGTGGGTCTTCAGCAGGCAAAAGGAAACTGGTTTCTCAACCAAAGTTGAGACTGCTGTACCTGCAAATGGTGCCTCTTCCCCTGCTTCTCAAGTCTCTGCTCATGGTACTGATAGGGGTAAAGGTACTAAGCTTGGTGAGTCTCCAGCTGCTGTGGCACATGAAAGTGGACAAGTGTTTGAGTCTGAAATTAAATCTACAGATGAAACCCCTGTTGAACATGCTAGTGAACAGGTTGTTGAACCTGAAGTTGGTCCTGCAACTGATGTCCCTATTGAGCATGGTAGTGAAAAGGTTGTAGAACCTGAAGGTGAGCCACCTGTTGAACCTCCAAGTGAACCACTTCTGGAACCTGCAACTGCCTCTATGCAGCAGAAGGAAGCCTCTCTAAAGGATCACCAAGAGAGTGCTCCATTTCAACTATCTGCAGCTGCTGCCCCAGCAGCCAAGAAAGGTAGAAAAAGATCTAAGTCTACTGTGTCAAATCCATACCAGTCCCTAGCTGCTGCTCTTCAACCACCATCTGATGAAGATGAGCCAAAGAAGCATGACCAGTTGGCTGACCAAGGATCTCAGCCACCTGTTGCTAAACCCACCAGAAAAAAGATGGTGCCTTCCAAAGCCACTCGTAGGAGCAAAAGACTTCATGATTAGCACATAATCTGGATTTTTAGTTTCCTATCTGCATTTTTAGTTTACTGGTCTGTTTGCTACTATTGGTTTTTAGTTTGTTACTGTTTACCTTACTGCATTTAAGTTTGGGCTAACATGATTCTTTTTGTGTTATTTTCTCCTGTTTCCTTTTTGAATGATGACAAAAAGGGGGAGAATAGGATGGATATGGATATTTGTTTATACTTGTGTTGATGGATATGTGAATAGGATGGATATGGATATGTGTTTATACTTGTGTTGATGAATATGTGTTTATACTTGTGTTTATACTTGTGACAAATGGAAGTATGTTTATATGCATATTATTTTTTTTTGAGAATATTGTTAAAATCTTATAAACATGCTTTATAGCATAAACTCAGGGGGAGCTTTTGTACAGCAAATAAATTTCTTAGAAATTATATGCATATATTTAGGGGGAGCACTTTCGGCATACTATATTGCTTAGATTCACATATCCACATAAACTTTCACACACTTTTATTTTTGATTGTTGATTCAATTGAGTTTTGTCATCATCAAAAAGGGAGAGATTGTTGACCCCGTGTAGCTCAAAATGAGCATTGATTTTGATGATAACAAAACTCAAACAGAATCTATCTAACCCAACTTTAAAGTGATGTGTAGATTCCTTTTCTTATTCCCAAAGAATTTTTGAAGCTGCATTTAAGGAGGAAGAGTACTCAAAGGCATTTCAAGACAAATCCAAAATGAGAAAAGAACAAGACTATGAAAGCCAAGACTCAGAGTAAATGTATGAAAGTCATAGAGTTAGAGATTGAGTCTTAGGTCTTTTGTGAAAAAAATAGATGAAAGTTTAGTCGAATGGAGCTCAAAAATGAAACTTTATTTCTAATTATTTTTCTTATCATGACCTTGGATACTGCTATTGAAACATATTTTTCTCTTAAGGTCTAAATCATTTTTTTAATATTACAAGTTGAGACATACAGCTGTTGACTTAGTTTGCTAACTGGTTTGCTAAAATATTAGTTTGCTAATGTGTTTGCCAAAAAATTAGTTTACTAACTAGTTTACTACTGTTGCCAAAATATCATTAGTTTGCTAAATGATCGTGAGTCGTCAACTCACAAAAAGACAAAATAACGGCCATTTTGTCTTGGGCAGTGTGTATAACATTCCAAAAAGGTTTCAAATGGTCTAAAATGATTTGGGACTATAAATACACCTTCTTTACTTCATTTACATTTTGATGAAAGCTTACATTTGAACTCCAACTTTGATTTTTTATTTATTACTTTCATTCAAGAGCTTTAAAGACATTGAGCTACCATTGGCAAATCAACTCATCTATTCTTTATAGTTTTATTTGTATTGAGTAAGAGTGAGTGTTAAAACATTAAGTTGCATTTAAGAGAGGTTGTACAAGCACCTATTGAAGCTTGAGAGAGAGTAAGTGCTTAAGATAGCACTTGTGAAGGTTTCAAGCTACCTTGGTAAAAGCTTGGTGTTGAAAAGTTGTAAAGGGCTTTTGGTCTCTTGCCTTTAAAAGAGCAAATAGTGGAGAGAAGACTCAAAGAGGGTTCTTTAAGAGAGTGGATGTAGGCTAGTTAAGCCGAACCACTATAAAAATCATTGTGTTTGATCTCTCTAACCTTAACCTCTTTACTTTTGTGCAATTTAATTTTTATACATGACCTTGAATGTTGATTGAATATATTGAGTTGGTATATTTGAGGATTTATGAGTATGATGAGAAATTAGTTGAATGTCTTGTGATGCATGTTGTGATAGCCATAAATATTGATTAAAGCTTGAATTGCAATTTAGGAACACTTTATTAAAATACATATCACTGTCATTATATATTAAGGAGCATCTAGTTGAACAAAGCCATAATTTTTCATTAGGCTGCAAGCAAGGGCCGAAAAATTGTTAAAGTCCAATTCACCCCCCTCTTGGACTATTTTGGGACAACAGATAGATAGATAGATAGATAGATAGATAGACAGAGAGAGAGAGAGTGAATGCTAGGCATGCTCTTGTGTTGCATATTTTATTAATGAAATTGTTATGGATGTAATCTTAAAGTAATTTGGAGATGAGTGTGTGTGTGTTGGAGTACACGTGGTGTGAATGCAGATATGGATAAGACAGTTAGTCGCAGCTGAAGCTTAATTCACTGGAACTTGATCCTTGTATGTGGATAAGTCGGGATGAGTACGGCTTTGAGTTAATCTCGCTGACCCCTGCACTTAAATTATTAAGAGAAAGTCTGGCTTGAATTGACCTCTCTGGGAGGTATTGGAATTAAGGGAGCTGTATATGGGATCAACTCTCATATGTATATATATTAATGTGACACACAGGTGTATGTATGCTCTCAATTATCTTTTGTGCGAATATTGCTTGAATTGTTTAATACTATATGACTATGTTGTATTTCATATCTAGGTAATGCATTAGTTGTAAATGATTATATAAATTGTATTTAAAATCAATATCTTAATCTATGAGTTGAACGCTCACCCCTATTCAACTATTTTTTCTTACGTAAGAAGTGGACTTTTTGAGAATAACCTGTTTTATTTCTTGCGGGTTTACCAGAAAAAGCTTACTTGTGTTTTATTTTCTTTGTTTCAAATTCTAGAAATCCGCATGTATTAGTGATGTATTAATCTTATTTGGGATTGTAATAACTAAATTTATTGGAGTTGTAAACATATTTATGTGGATATGCTTGGATGCATGAGATGATCATTTCTCTATATGAGGGAGCTAAGCTCTCATTTCGTTATTTATTTGTTTTAAGGATTATGAGAGTGAGCTGAGCTTCCCATATGGTTGATTTATCGATTTATAAGTCAAGTGAGTTAAGGTTACCCGTTGGACAGTCCAATTTATGGCTGAACTTTGTCCGTTTATTTTCTTGAACTTAGACTACATTTATGAGCTTTAAGTTTGAGCAAAAAATAGTTAGGTTTATTACGGATTTTGGAGACTTTATGCTGACCCAAGCCATAATACCGGTCTAGCCCAAAATTCTGGTAGTGACATATATATATATATATATATTCAACAACGGATAAAAAAAATTCATATTCATTTATTTATTAAAAATATTTAATTAGTATTTTTTAATTAGTGTATAAGTATAAAAAATATATATTAAAATTATATGAATCTAAAAGTTTTAAATAGTATATAATATGTACAAAGCATAAAAAACAAATTATATATGAGAAAAAACATTTAAATAGATAAATATATCTTATTTAAAAAATTAATAATTAACAGAATATATTAAGTTTGAATATAATTATAAAATTAATATGATTAATAAAATGATGTATTATTAAAAATTTAAAAATGTTAATGTCTATATATATAAAAAAATATTTTTTAATTTTTTTAATACTATAATGTTATCTTAACTTGGTAAATAATAAATACGTATAAAAAGAATTATAAATAATATATATAATATATAATTATTATTTGAATTTAATAAATTTATATTTAAGTATAAACATAAATTGATAATTTAATTAAAAAAATTACAATTTTTATATAAATATAAGTATTATATCATTTAATAGAATTTTTATTTATAAAAATTTAATAATTTCTTTTATTGAAATTTAACGGCTACATTTTTAAAAAATTATAAAAATTTTAATTTAAAAATATATTATAAATTAATTTAATAAAATATTTTACTATAAATTGAATAATTATCTACATATTTTTTACTATAATCATTTTAATTAAAATTAACAATATAGTAATGATAATATTTTTTATTTTATTAATATTTATTTTTTAAAATTATATATTTTAATTATTAATTTATTATTTATAAATAATTTATTAATATTAATATATTTTTCTATCTCATTTTTAAAATTTTTCTGCACATTATTATATTAAAAAAAAAAACCCTATAAACTTTTGCATTTTTGGGGTTTTCTATCTTTTTACGCCTCGGATTTCCTTTTGTCTTTTTGAGATTTTGCTTCGTGCATTTAACCAGTGCTTGCTCAAAACGACGCTGTTTAGCCTTTGTTTTCTTCCCCTTCACAGCATCTTTCCTTTTGTCTCTTTTTTTTTATTTTATTTTATTTTATTTTTATTTTTTATGCTTGAGATGTAAGGTCTGCGCGTTATCATGAATGGGGGGGAGTGAGGACAGGTGAGAGGGTGAGAAGAGTGATGCGGTGATAAACAGAGGCAGAGTAGGGGTGATGAACGGAATTTCGGGGAGGAGAATGCCGCCACCTACTGCGAGGGCGATTGCTAGGGCTTTCTCTGCCGTGGAAGTGACGGAAAGTACGAAGCTACCTGTGGCTGTGTGGAGCCAAGCGGCGCTAAATTTCGGTGAGGAGTTAGGGTTCATGCGGAGATTAAGAACGGTATTAGTGGTGATTCAACAGCTGGGTTTAATCTGAGAAGGATTCCATTTTTGGTGATGAACAAAATAGGGATTGAGCACATGGACTGTGATGATTCGAAATTGAAAAGGCAGCCTACAAGAACTATGAAGACCATCTATGACTTTTTGAAGTAAAAATGATGGGTAACTTCTTATTTCCAGAATGAGTTATATTTTTCAACTTCATGTTCAATTTAAGGAACTTTCTATAAATTTGGAATGCAGAAATTGATTGGTGTTGGTGTCGAAGTTTCGCGATTGTGATTGATAATTGTAGCAATGGAATAATTTTTCAGGAGTGTATTCATGCTTTAAGAATTGTGTATCTTTGAATATGCAAGTGAAATAGGGTAGATAGGCACCTAGATTAAATTCCATTTCCATCCATGCTTGATTTCCCTGATTTATTGTTATTCTTTTTTTCTATACCCTTGATCTTGCATTGCAAAGAGACAGAGTATTGTGGCTGTTGTTGTGAAGGCTGTTGGAGAAAGCTACGAGTCATCCACCTCCCTCAGCATTGCTAAGTCCGTAAAGAATGTTGTGAGTTTCTCCCTCTACCGCTCCGTGAATTTATTCTCTGTGGTATTTCTATATCGATATCTCTATTTCTGAGTTCTTTTGCTTGCTTTCTAAAGTTTTAGACGCTTAGCTCTTTTATTAATTGAATTCTATTCTTGGCCAATAAATAAGCAAATTAACTTTTATAATTATTATTTTTTGTTTTGCAGTAAAGTTCACGCCTCTGTTTCAGTCCAGACGCTCAAGCCCAAGGACAAGTCTGATTGCTTTGGTGTTTTTTTGCCAAACATAACATCTATATGTGGTTCATACCCTTTATTCTATAATATCAAAATCATGTGTGTTTCTTTAATTTTATAGATTTTATCGGGCTTTAATGGATGGTTGTTTCTTCTGATGTTTGATATAGTGGCAATTTTCTATTTTCCTAAGTAGTTTGGCTCTGATCTACTTAGTATGCCTTAGTTGGCTTTTTTTTTTTTAAAGAAAAAAAAAATTAACCTACTAAAACATATGTTGCATTTTCTTAGAAGGTTTCTTTGATTTGTTTCTTCCTAAATATGTAAATGACAATTTGTTTAGATATAGCATCAAGATTAGGAAGATAAAAGACACTCCAACCAATTAATACAATCATTGAAAACACAATCAGTGAGAATTCATAGCTGTCAAACTACATTCCTTTAGATTGCTGTATATGTAATGTTCACATCGACCCACCCCGAAGAATTAAATATCTGGGTTTTAATTTTGTAAATTAAATGAAGAATATTCAAATGCTGTATTTGAATCGTACAGTCATGGTACATAATTCA